>NC_134483.1:445529894-445784894 GCF_040206685.1 Ascaphus truei
TGCTGCTTTAATGCACACAGCCAGCTCGCTGCCCCACCTTTCTCCTTTGCTAGGTACTTCAAATGAGTTAATATTTACCTTACTCCGTTACAATATATAATATCTTTAACCCACTTCGACCACCAAAGATAACACAAAAACTATATTTGCCAGGGTCTTCAGTCCCTGTGTACTAAAGAAAAACTATGCACTTACAGTAATACACAAATATCTGTTATAGCCAGTGTTCGACAAACCTATACATTTGCTCGCCCTGGGCGAGTGGATTTAACCCCCGGGCGAGTAAATATTGGCCTAAGCAGCACACGTTTGGTACTAGGTGGCGAGTAGATTTTTTTGTGTGGCGAGTAGATTTTTTGGTGATTTGTCAACCACTGGTTATAGCAATATCTGTCCGAAAAGGTAAATTACTCTCTACAAAGCGTGCAACAGTTCAATAAGAGCCCAAAGCATTACATACTAAAGCTTAGATTTAATATACAAAAATACAAAGCTTAGGTTACAGAAAAAAGATTATTACTCGAAACATACAGAATAAAATAAATGTTGACAATTTCATCAAATAAAAAGGATAAACAAATAATTCCTATACGTCACCACTAAATATATATAGGTTTCTTCCTCTAAATGGTCTTGAATTGAAAAGTAGGAGACTTCACCTATCTTGTTGACGTCAGATACTACCTTGGTTCAAATCTAATTCATAATGAAAAAGTAGGGCTTTATGTTCTAAAATCCCTTAATTGAGAAAAACAATCCCACCCCTTTCATCAATCAGTGAATGACACTGAATGAATAACTAATGTAGCCCCCTGGTTTTCACTAAAAACTTTTCTCTCTCTGATTTCTCCATTTCCTCTCTCTGACCATCACCTCATCTCATTTTCTCTCTTTTGCTTCTCCCCTTCTCCATCTCCATCTTCCCCTAGTTTTTGCAGAGACCTGCGCTCTATTAACTTACCAGCTTTTGATTCCACTTTACGCTCCTTCCTCTCCTCTCTCAGCTCTGCTCCAGACACTGACAACCTGGTCAGGAACTACAACTATGCTCTGTCCTCCTCTCTTGATCTACATGCCCCATTTTCTCTGCCGTTCTTACCCTTCTTACCCCAGACCCTGGCTAAATTCCCAGATGCAAATGCTGCATTCTTGCACTCGTTCCTCTGAACGCATCTGGAGGAAATTTCACACTCTCGCAGACTTCCTTCACTACAAATTTATGGTATCCTGTTTCAACTCTGCCCTCTCTCAAGCTAAACAAACCTACTTTTCTTCACTAATCAACACGCACAAGTCTAACCCATGACGACTCTTCCCTATCTTTGACTCCCTACTCAGACCACCCTCAGCTGTCTGTTCTTCTTCCTCCATTACACCTCAGGACTTTGCTGACTATTTTAAGGAAAAGGTGGAATCCATACATCAGAACATCCCCTCTGTTTCCTCCAACCACCCTACACCACTTCCCAACTTCTGCCTTCCATGACTCTTTTTCCGCTGTCACAGAGGAGGATGTGCACTGTTTATAGCCTCTTCTCCCTCTACCACATACCCATCTCCTAAAACCTCTTGCTCCTACTATAATCCCTACGCTCACACAGATTTTTTAACTCCTCCCTCTACGCGGGCACCTTTCCATTCTCCTTCAAACATGCAACAGTGATACCATTACTCAAAAACAGCAAGCGTGATCCTACCAGTCTTTCTAACTATCGACCTGTCTCACTCATGCCTCTTGCCACTAAACTCCTTGAACATCTTGTATTCTCTCGCCTGCTCCATTTTCTCATCACCTAGTCTCTCCTATACCCGCTACAATCTCTCCTATACCCACTACAATCTGGCTTCCACACTACTTACTCCACTGAAACAGCCTTCACTAAAATAACTAATGACCTCCATGCTGCCAAAGATAGAGGTCATTACACTCTGCTCATATTACTCGATCTCTCTGCAGCATTTGATACTGTGGACCACCCTCTCCTCCTTCACATTCTCCATACTCTTGCATTCGTAACAAAGCTCTATCTAGATCTCTTCTTACCTCTCCCATCATACTTTCAGTGTCTCTTCAGCTAACACCTCCTCCTTTTATTGATCTCTCTGTGGGGGTACCCCAGGGCTCTATCCTGAAACCTCTCCTCTTTTTTCTGTACACACTCTTTCTAGGTGACCTACATCTCTTGGGTTCAAATATCACCTCTATGCTGATGACACACAAATGTACTTTTCAACCACTGACCTCACACCTTCTGTACAGACCAAAGTTTCTAAATGTCTCTCTGCTACATCATCCTGGATGGCCCTCTGCCAAATTAAACTCAATATGTCAAAAATAGAGCTCCTCATATTTCATCCCAAACCTTGCCCCACTACCTCCTTCCACATTACTGTTGGAAGTTCTGTCATACACCCAGTAGCTCAAGCATGCTGCCTAGGGGTCACACTCGAGTCCTCTCTCACATTCCCTTCTCACATTCAAAACATATCTAAAAACTGTCGCTTTTTCCTCCGCAATATTACAAAGATATGCTCTTAGAGATGTTTCCTCTGTTGCTCCACTGCTAAAACTCACACAGACCCTCATTCTCTCCCGTCTCAATTACTGTAACCTTCTGCTGTCCGGCCTTCCTGCCTCTCACCTGTCTCCCCTACAATCTATCCTAAATGCTGCTGCCAGAATCACTCTACTCTTTACTAAATCTGTCTCACTGTCTCCCCTGCTGAAATCACTCTTCTAGCTTCCTATCAAATCCCGCATCTCACACTCAATTCTCCTTCTCACTTTTAAAGCTTTACACTCTTCTGCTCCTCTTATCAGCCCTAATTTCTCGCTATGCACCATCCTGACTCTTGCGTTCCACTCAAGTATGTCTTCTCTCTACCCCTTTGTATCTAAAACCCTCTCCTGCCTTAAACCTTTCTCACTTTTTGCCACACACCTCTGCAATGCCCTTCCCCTCAATACCCGACTAGCACCCACTCTATCCACCTTTAAGACCCACCTTAAAACACACCTGCTTATTGAAGCATAGGAGTAGCTCCATGGCTATTACTATACACCTGATACATAAAGCTTGGCCCCTTGCAGACGCACTTACCAGAATGCCCTCCTACTGTCTCTGTATGTTCATCATACCTACCAACTAGATTTTAAGCTCTTCAGAGCAGGGACTCCTCTTCCTAAATATTATTTTTTATGTCTGAAGCATTTATTCCCATGTTCTGTTATTTGTATTATTTGTTATTTATATGATTGTCACGTGTATTACTACTGTGAAGCGCTATGTATATTAATGGCGCTATACAAATAAAGACATACATACATACCCTTGGGGTATACTAAAAATGGGGAAGACGTGTTACGCTTAAAAGAAAAAAAGCCCTTCCTTTTGCCGTTTAGATTTTGCTTCAATATATAAAAGGCATTATAGTTTGTTTCTATAATACTGTACTTAGACACACGCCATCTTTACTGTAGCAACTGTGTACTTAATATACTCACTTTTCTCAAATAGTAAGGGGAAGAGGTGATGAATACCATGTAAAAAATGAAAAATTACATAGTGCAATATTGGTAAGTACACATAGAAAAATGTGTGTGAATAAAGCCTTCGAAATTCCTACTCACAATGGAGCAATCAATACAGGCATTATACCAAGCAGTGGCTACTGATTGGGATAATGCCTGCATTGAGCCACTGATTGGGATAATGCCTGTATTGATTGCTCCATTGTGAGTAGGAATTTTGGAGGATTTGTTCACACACATTTTTCTATATGTACTTACCAAATCAGCTTTTGGAAAATGATTACTTTATTAACTGCACATCTCCCCTGTCCTAAACGCCTCCCTATTTCCAATACAATTTGTATTTCAAGTACATTAGGTTGATAATTTAATTGATACATTTCTTCTGTATTTGCCAAAAGTATAATCCTAGATATTTTATACGTTTCCTTTTCTATCTTAAATAATTGAGTTGCAAATAATATTGAAAACTGTATATCAAAATGGTTACAGTAACTTGCATTATTTCTGAAATTTACTTTATACTCTGGACGTGTGCTGTATTCTTCAATATTTTACAAATTTGTTTTATACTGTCTGCTGTAGTAGCCAAAAATAAAATATTATCAACCACAAACAGGGCTATTTTAACCTCTTTGTTTCCTACATTTATTCTGTTAAACCTTTGTGATTATCTTATTTTTATAACGAATGGTTCCAGTGCTATTGAGTAGTGGCGATAGAGGGCACCCTTGCCTTGATCCTGACTTCTGAGTAGGAATTTTGTTGGCTTTGTTCACACACATTTTCCTATACTGTATGTACCTACAGTAGCAATATTGCACTATGTAATTTTCCCCCTTTATTTTGTACTTTCCTATATTCATCCTTCAGGGTATCAATCTTGATTTTTTTTGGCCTATCTCTCTTAACCAGATTAGAAAGCATTTTGCCTGTAGGGACCCTCACCTTGATAAAGGTTTGTTTGAACTACCAAAACTTCAGATTTTGCCTAATCAATGTACTATATTTATGCTTACGACTGCTTGTGTCCTCCCCCTCCTCATCACTTTACTACTGTATATACCTATCGCATCAAACAGGGACGTCTGTCCTGAGATATGAGTCCCAGCAACTTAGAAATGTATTACATTGATCACAGAAGTGCTTGGAGAATCTTTATTTAACTGTCATTTTTATGTACCTCATTGATTTATCATATACAGTATGTCTCAAGTTTGCTCTAGAAAAACATTACCTTTTTTTGGAATCAGTCATTGAAGAAGGAAATCCCCAATTTATATAGGTAAATCCCTATTTCTCTTTTAGATTGAGTATTATCTAGATTGGTGCATGACCTGATAATACAATATATTCAATTTTTTCTTCCACAATCCTGTTAAATGCTCTGGAGCTTACCAGCAAGTAATTCTAGATGGTGCTGCGTGGTCTGTTTTTTTTTTTTTTTTTTCAAACGTTTTTATTAGGCAGGATTCAAGAATACAAGATTATAATAAACAGTAACAGTCTAATATAGAGTAAGTTTTTTTGGGGGTATGTATATAGATAGGAAAGAGCATCGCCAAGGGAGGTGAGACCTCTGGACCAGGCAGTGGACCAGTGAGAGTGAGGTCAGAAAAAGAGAGGGGGGAGAAAAAAGAATGGGGGGGGGGGGAGGGGGAAAGGGGAAGTCCCTTCCTCAGTTGCGATGAACCCACTATTTTAGTCGGGGACTATATTTCCCATTTGATTTCTGGGTAATTGATCTTTTGGGCTGAGTTAGTGACTAAGCCAGGGTTCCCAGATCTTATAGTAGTCCTCCGTTTTTCACTTGAGGAACGCTGTTAGTCTCTCCATTAGCATAACCTCATTCACCCTTCTTTTGACCATCTGCTTGGAGGGAGGTAGTATCTTTTTCCAGGAGAACGCCACTGCACATCTCGCCGCTGTTAAAATGAAGGAGATTAATTTCCTGACTGGGCCGTCAATTTCTTCTATTGGCCTGCAACTACGTAGGTCAGTGGATCAATAGGAATAGTGAGGCCAGTTACCTCGTTTATTAGGTTTTGAACTGTGAGACAAAAGTTCTGTATTTTTGGACATGACCACTAAATGTGGACCATATCCCCTCTTTGTCCACAGCCTCTCCAGCATAAATCGGAGGCCAGGGGGTAGATTTGCTTTAGTCTCACTGGGGTAAGATACCAGTGAAATAGGATTTTATAGATATTCTCCTTCGTTGTGGTACATATGGAAGTTCCTGAAGCTGAGTCCCAAATATCTTCCCAGTCCTCTCTGTCTATAACTGTATTCAATTCCGCAGCCCACTTAAGCATGTAATCATGTGCGGGGAGGTCCACTGATATCTCCATTCCAGCATAAATTTTAGTTATAAGACCTTTTTGATGAGTGTCTATCTGACACAGCTTGTCAAAGTTTGTGAGAGGGGGAAATTCAGATTTTGGGAACATCTTTTGAAGGAAATGTTGAATTTGGAGATATTTAAATACACCCAATTCTGGTGCCTTGTATTTGGTACATAGATCTTGGAAGTTCAGCAGCTTTCCATCGCTCAATAGGTCGGCGACCACCCTGATCCCCTTCAATCTGAATTGTTCGAACTGTTTTGGTTCGCACCCTGGAAGGAACTTGGGGTTGTTTATAATTGGGGTGAGCTGTGAGCCCGTCGATGAGAGTTTAAATTTGGTTTTACATTTTAACCAGACTTCCCAAGTGTGCCTCGTCGCACCTAACTCAAATTTGTGCACTGGCTTATCGCTTCTGTCCATACACCAAAGGCAGGCTGGCAGAGAAGGCGTCTTTGGGTAGTGGGATTCGATATCTACCCAACAATGTTGGCCCAGGTCTGCGTTCCACACGACGGCTTGTCGCAGCTGAGCCACTTGGTAATATTTTAGAATATCTGGCACTCCCAGGCCTCCTTTCGCTTTTGATGAGATAAGGACTGACCTAGCGACCCTGGGTCTTTTCCCTGGCAAATTAAATTTAACAGTCTATTTTGGATGTTTTTTAGTTCAGAGCCAGGGACATGGATCGGGAGTATCTGGAAAAAGGATAACAATCTGAGGAGTATATTTATCTTTACTGAGATCATTCTCCTGATCCATGAGATCTGGTAGCCTTCCCATTTGTCCAGGTCTTTTTTAATTTTCCCGAATAGAGTCGGGTAGTTATATCGGTATAGTGAGTGATAATTTCACTCCCAGGTATTTGATGTATGAGGAGTTCCACCTACAATTAAAATTTAATTTAAGCAGTCTAGCTTCTGGCTCTGATAGATTTAGGTATAGGGCTTCAGATTTATCGTTATTGATTTTATAACCTGAAATTTTGCCGAATTCGAGCAATTCTTTATGAAGATTGGAAGGGAGGTCTGTGGATGGGTTAATGTTAGAATGATATTGTCAGCAAATAATGAGATTTTGTCATTTGTTTCTCCAATTAGTATGCCCTGTATGTTTACGCTATCGCGTATTTTGGCTGCTAGGGGTTCGATAGTCAAAGCGAAAAGGAGCGGGGACAGGGGCAACCCTGTCTTGTGCCATTGTTTATTTCAAACTTCTTTGCTATACCCCCCGGGAGTTTGACAACCGCGGATGGGTTGCGATAGAGTGTCAGGACCCCCTCGAGAAACGAGTCTCTGAAGCCGAATTTCTGTAGCGTTTTGTCAAGAAATTGCCAATCAATTCAATCAAACGCCTTTTCTGTGTCTAAACTCAGAAGAACTGCCTTGGTGTCTGTGAGGTTGATGTGATCCACTAGATTCATTATTTTGCGGGTATTGTCTGCGGCTTGGCGGCCTGCGACAAACCCTACTTGGTCTGTATTTATGAGTCTGGGTAAAAAGGGGTTTAATCTATTTGCCAGTATTTTACTGTACAATTTGAGGTCATTATTCAAAAGGGAGATTGGGCGGTAGCTCCCACATTGCACCGGGTCTTTTCCCTCCTTATGGATGATCGCCAGGTTAGCTAGAGACATTGATGCTGGTATGGGGTGCCCTCCATAAAAGAGTTAAACAGGTTCAGCAGGTGGGTGGACAGGGTCGGAAGGAATCTCTTATAATAGACATTGGTGAAGCCATCAGGGCCCGGGGCCTTAAAGATTTTTAACGCCTTTACTGCGTCCGCCAACTCTTCCCGTGTTATTTGTCCGTTGAGTAGTTGGTTTTCCTCCTCTGTTAGGGCTGGGAGGCTACAGTTGTCTAGGTAATCTGAGATTGTTACGGACGCTGAGGTCCTTACATTCCCATCTTGTGTTTTGAGATTATATAGCTTGGTGTAGAATTTAGTAAATTCCTCCGCAATCTTTTTATCATTATATATTATCTCGCCTGACCTATTCTTGATTGCGGTGACCTTACTCAGAAAGGGCTGTTTTGATTTCTCTCTCTATTTCCGGGTGATTCATCAGAGAATCATTTAGTTTCCAGTTAAAGGTAAAACAAGAAAAAACACAAAAGCGCACCAAGATGAGAGATAGATATTGTATTAGCAACAAATAATAAAATTAGTAACTTACATATAAAATTTCTTTAATAATCCCCGATTCTGGTGTCTATCACAGGAGTAGGGCATCACATAGGAAGTATGAAGGGTAATCTCAGTTCTGAGAGATCAGACCCGCGCGCTGGGGCTGTCTCTGTTCACTCTCTTGTCCTCCACGTGTGGTAGCGTGGTGCAGAGTGTAGCACACATGTGCAGGAACCGGGGCCTTCAATAGGTGTCAATAGAAAGGTAAACAGACCTTAAAGGGGAGCCAAAATCATGTGTCCCAAATAGTCAAGTGCAATAAAATATGCATAGTAGTAGCATAAAAAACAAAGTATATATACTTTGTTTTTTATGTTTTTTATGCTACTACTATGCATATTTTATTGCACTTGACTATTTGGGACACATGATTTTGGCTCCCCTTTAAGGTCTGTTTACCTTTCTATTTACACTTATATATATATACTCAATTAGTGTAATTCATTACTGGATTAAATGCACTAACAGGGAGGTCTTCCTATTGTGGCCCGCCCCTATCAGTATATGAGCCTGATTGGCCATGCAGCCATTAGGTATTAACCAATGACGCACAGAATTAGACCTATAAAGGACCCCTAAACAGGTGTCCCAGATATCGCCTGAAGAAGTTTACTTTGTTAAACGAAACGCGTCGCGACTGTTGTGGCTGGCGGTTTTACTACCCACCACCAGTACACACTCAAGTGTACCGTTCCTGCTTATTTCCGATCGTTTCTATGCTATCAAAAACGGACAGGCATCCTAAGGACACCTATTGAAGGCCCCGGTTCCTGCACATGTGTGCTACACTCTGCACCACGCTACCACACGTGGAGGACAGGAGAGTGAACAGAGACAGCCCCAGCGCGCGGGTCTGATCTCTCAGAACTGAGATTACCCTTCATACTTCCTATGTGATGCCCTACTCCTGTGATAGACACCAGAATCGGGGATTATTAAAGAAATTTTATATGTAAGTTACTAATTTTATTATTTGTTGCTAATACAATATCTATCTCTCATCTTGGTGCGCTTTTGTGTTTTTTCTTGTTTTGCTGATATTGGTATCACCATCGGGGTTCCGGTGGAGACCACATTTGGAGGTGGGGGAGACACCTCATAAACACAGAAGCAGCAAGAGAACTGAGAGGGACCAACACTCCAAGCTTAAAGAGCCAGAGCGCGGACTGAACTTTTCATTTCCAGTTAAAGGTGCTTGACTTTACGAATGGAAAAGAGAGGGTTAGCATGATAGGGGCGTGGTCCGACCGGGTGATCGGGCCAACGTCCGAATTTAAGGAGGCCTCCAGAACATTTTTAGAAGGTAGTCAATGCGAGAATAGGTCTGGTGTCGTGTGGAGTAGAAAGTGTAGTCCCTTTGGCCCTGATGCTGGGATCTCCATATGTCTACCAATGAGAATTCCTTAATAACAGCTCTAAATTTTTTCCTGTTTTTCTGGGAGAGTACCGTATGTGGACGGTTCGTGGGGAGCGACTTATCCTCACTGGGGTTCAGGGCCATGTTCAGGTCCCCCCCCACTATCATTGAGGATAAGTAGGCCGGGTCGACCTTGTCTAGGACCATTTTTAGGAATTCTGTTTGGTTCTCGTTAGGCGCATATACTGTAGGTTGATCAGAGCGATCGCCGTGCCTAAAAGGGAGCCATATACCACTAGAAATCTACCCCCTGGGTCTGTGACCGTTTTCACATGATTGAATGGGGTTCCTTGACGAATTATAATAGCGACTCCTCGCTTCTTACTACTAAATGATGAGTAGAAACCAATTGGGAATGCATTACTAAATGTTTTGAGCAGTTCATGATCTTTGAAGTGCGTCTCCTGGAGAAATATTATATCTCCTTGGGGTCTTTTCAACTCTTAAAGGGACAATTTTATTTTCCTATTGTTTTGCAATCCCTTCACATTGAGGGATATAAATTTGATTGGGGTTTGACTAGCCATAGTCACTATGTATGGTGAGTAGTCTTTGGACCTCACTATTCCCACTAGGGAGGTCTTGCTGTGGTTCTCTGTAGATTGAGTTAAGATCCGTTCCTTGAGCAGGGGGAGTGATTTCGTGACCTGGTTCGGGGTCAGCAAGCTGGGGAGAGGGACATGGGGGAGGATGGGAGGGAGGGGTAAAGATCTGCTGGGACAGAGCCAGCAGATGGAGATAAAGAGAGAAGGGGTCTAACTGCGACCTAAGAAACAAATAGCCGGGCATAGAGACCGGCAGTCGGGCTTAGGGCCCATAGGGGTAGGTCTGGGGGGCAAGAGCAGGTGAGTGTAGGAGGGTGTGAACCCATGAGTGTGAGTAAGGGGTTCTTTTCCCAAAGTTTTGGTGTTAAGATGGGAATGGAGAGAGGGGGGGGGAAGGCTGATTGGGGAGAGGGAGGGTGTGGGAGGCGGAGGGTGGGAAGTGGGTAGGCGGGGGGGGGGGGGGGTTAGGGAAGGAATGAGGGAGGGAGTGGGTGGGGGGGGGGTGAAGGGGAGTCGGTAAAAAAGGAGGGTAGCATTGTTATATAAAAATATTGGGCTAGTGCATACAGTCGTGGCATAATGCTTTCCCTCCGAAGTGTAAGGACATGCTGTAGGTTGGTGTTGCACATGAAAGCATATGAGAGCATATGAGAGCAGGTTAGCGTATCTTTTGGGTAACTGCTATGTTACCACCTTTAGGGTTTCTCCCCCCCCCAACAAAATGATGTCACAGTTTAGCTTTACTAATTACTGGGAGGAAACTGGGAGGGGGGAGGAGATGGGGTGGGGAGAGCTCGAGGGGCAGATGTTTCTAACAGTGTACCCAGAGTAGGGATTCTTGAATGCATTTATACATAAAATATAAGCACTTAGCGTGACCTTTAACCTTGTTGCGAGAAAGATTCCTCCGTCACATTCTTGACAGTGATTACACTTATAAAACATTTGTACATGTACACTGGATTCCTCTTTTAACCAGCATCTTACAGTTTCGGAGGGGGGAGGGGGGGCGCGTGGGATAGGGGGGGGAGAGGGGGTGCGCAGAGGGGAGGGAGTATACGAGGGGGGGGCACTGGAGGGGAAGGTAGTACTTGGAGGGGGGGACAGGTGGGAGGGGGGGAATGCGCAGTGAGGGGGGGGAGAGCGCGCGGGGACGGGTATTGGTGACATTGTTTCTAAGATTGTGATTCTTGAATATAGTTATACATGAAATACAAGCACTTGACGTGAGCTTTAATCTTGCTGTGGGAGAAACTCCTTTGCCCCTATCAGACATTGACTAAGCCTTTTCAATCCATCCGAACATATGGTCTAAGTTCTCCTTATTAATCATAACCCTGCAATCTAGGGGGGGGGGAGGAGGGGAGGGGGAGGAATGTGTGGGGAGGGAGGGGGAAAGAGGGGGGGGGGAATCTCGGTGGGGGGTTGCTTATGGGGGGGAGGGGAGGGGGAAGATTTAAGGGTAAAGATTAAATTATTATAACATGCTTATCAATAATATAACGCTACTAGTCCTTGTTAAAAACCTTGGGAGAAAGTCAGATCCTTAGGTCATACGTGAGCCTCAACGGGGCCAGCCCGCCTCTGTTCAGTGACTACGGGGTACAAGGACCTTCAGCCTCAGCTTATTCTTTGTAAGCGGAGTACAATACTTAAGTGCAGTCTCCCACCCCAGCCACCCATCCCTCCCGTAACAACCCATCCCTCCGTCCCGATGACTTCACTAAATCCAAGATGGCCGGTGTCACAAGGTATTTCAGCCAATCAGAGTGTGGAATTGGTTTCCACGATCTGATTGGCTGAAATACCATGTGACGCCGGCTTCGTCACGTCATCTTAAAGGCAAATGAAGCACAGCCATTCTGATTGGCTGGCATCATTCCCTTTAAGTGACGTCATTTAAAAAAAAATTCATTCATGTCAAAACATGGTTTGAACAGCCAATCAGGTGGCTGTTAACCATTTTGAGGCTAAATGTGACGTCACAAGCCCTATTTAAGGCCGTGACGCCTCATTTGAGCCCAAGAAGACAACGAGACAACATTGGTTGGGCTTTACCATGGATTTTTTTTGGATTGACAGATGAAGATAGAAGATAAAGAAGATCAAGAAATGGTTACAGATGAAGATAGAAGAAGGTGATTAAAGAAAGAAAAAAGAAGATTTGGGTACCTGATCCGGATCTTCATGGCGGATGGCATCGGATGCTGTTGGAGGCCTTCAAGGTACGTGAGCTTCCTGTTTCCCCGGCAGTCGGAGGGCCACCGCTTCTAATGGTAAGTAATATATTGAATGTTTGTAAATGTCTCTTTTTACAGGTTTTTTCATTGGATGTGTTTTTTGATTTTTTTGGGGGAGGCACATTGACTGATAATATATTAATCTGTACCACTTTAGGGTACAGAGGAATACATTATTTTGACAATATTTGGGGGGCATTTGTAGCTTGGTATTGCTGTTGGTTTTTTTAATTTCAATTTCTTATGTGGATGTGATTGTTTGTTTTTTTCCTGCTTAATGGTAATAAAATGTTTGCGATTGGTGTTCATTTGTAGTTAATGTTGTATTATGTTAGCTAATGCGTTTTATGGTTACTTCAGATATTGTTTGAATGTATTTCTTTGTCTTTTAATGTTTGCATTCATTAATGTTGTAGTAATTCATTGGTTTGATTGGTTAGTGTTACTATTCATTTTGAGTTGGTTTAGGAATTAACTGGTTTCATTGGTTAATGGTTTAATTAATTAATTGCTGATGTTGTTACTGCTTGTATTCATTGGATTAGCTGGCTACTGTTTTTATTTACTTTATCTAGGTATGCTAATGCAGTGTTTAATAATGGGCAAATAATCTATTATCCATATCTGGATAATAGTTATTTTGCACATTATTGTACTGTATGTGTTAGGGGGGTGTATTTAGTTAGAAATAATGTTTAGTATTTTTGTAGGCACAACATTGGTACTGCAGGCCCGCGGGTACCCCGGGACTCCCGGCCTCCCTCGGGGACCCCCGTGGGGTCAGCCGGGGACACCCGCCAGCCTGTTGTATGGGTGTTGCACATGCAAAAAAGTAAAGCAAGACATTTTTCAAAGTCCAGCTTTTTTTGCATCTACCTTGAGCTGACGTGTTGTGTTGAACACAACTTTTGCGTATGCTAAGGTTACGTAGCTTAGTGCATCCCGCTTAAGGGCAGAATTTAACGCAAACAGTGTAACGAACGAGCAAAGTTGAACTTAGAAAAATTTCCTGAAAAAAGTCAGTTTTAGAGCGCAAAGTGCTTGTTTGCGTGGCTTAGTGCATCGTGTTCAGCACAACATCACGGTCTAAGAGCACTTTGCGCTCTAAAAACGACTTAACGGAGCTTAGTGCATGACCCCCTATGTATTAAGTGTGCTGTCCCCTTTTTCTCTTTCGTTTGAATTATATATTCATGAATGGTATTTACTTACTCATCAGATTGATTAGGTTTTGTATTGTGCAATGAAAAGATTAAAATCTCAAAACAAGTGTAAAATAAATGAGACTAATCATTTTTTAAAAATGTTTATAACATTTTCTTAGAAGGTGTCAATTTCGACAATCATAGGTGCAATGTGTCTTAGCAGGATATACCAATGATACATATATGTTAGGCTATTTCTATAAATATAAATATACTGTTTGTATGGTGTTTCTACTTATTTAACCATTCTTTAAATATCACATTTATCTTTGCCTCCTATCCCAATTTAATGCAGCCAAGAATGTTGAATTTCTCTTGTTTGTCTAAAAGGATATTTGATATACTTTTGAAGTATTCTGATTCAAGACAAGAATATAATGCTGAAAAATCATGTATATCATACCCATGTATATATTTAACAGAATGAATGGAGTTTTTAAATTAACATAGAAAAGTTACAAGTTTCATTAATTGGCTACCCAGATCAAACAAAGTAAAAAAAAAAAGATGTGAATTGCTGCTTTAAATCATTTGCATACTGTAGTAGCTTTATATCCACAGCATAGACCAGAAGTCATATTTAATCATAGAGGAGCATACGATAGTCATTTAGCCAAAACTTGACACCACAACTCCTAGTAAATTTGTATTTGTGCCTAGAAAGGGTTAAAAGGATTGGAGACAGGTAACAAGCACTATCTAATTGTTGATTTTTTGGACCCCACTAATGTATTTTAGGTCTGCGCCTTCCAAATTCCTACAATAAATAAAAACAAACAAAATTAATCTTATAAAGAAAAGTATGCACATTCTGCTTATACTAAAAAGCTTTCAGCACATTACCATGCAATTAGGAAATTGCATTTGATAAACACAAACAACTGTACCTGCAAAATAACCCTGTTTACTATTCTTTGTTGAACATACTGTAACTAGAACGTTGGGTGAGCAATTATTCTATATCAGTGACCTGAGCAACACTATGTAGAACAGCTAATGAATTGCCCAATTACAAACTAATTGGTTGATCATCATAAAATTAAAGAAAAATCAGTATGTTTGAAAACGGGAAAGTGACAGGGAAGGCATTATTTCTGTCCCTTAAGCATTCTTAATCAGTGCTCTAAACTCTCAAGGGAAAAAATATAATGAGGCATAACCATTTTTTTTACTATTTTTTGTACATATGTGTGTGGATTGGCATCAAATAAATAGTTATGCAGTGATTCCCTCCCACTGAACGTATTATATGTTTTTCTCAGTACCTCATCAAGGCAGATAATGGGATATTTAGTTTGGGTTGCACATCCAGAGATAGTGTACATGATAGCACTTTTGAGAAGATGTACAGTAGCAGACCACCCACTGATTTATTCTGACTCACTTATTTTGTATCAATGTCACTTTCAGAGGAAAGTGTTAAGATACTGTACATTTAATTGCATCAGATTGAAGAACGTAACGTGTTAGACAGTAGAAACGACAGAACCAAAGTAAAATCAAAGTGATAATTTTAAAGGCTAACTGGCTCATGGATAACTCTTTTCCATCATTAGTTAACCATCAAAGGTATCACTTTTACGTTACTTTGGTTCATTCAATTGAATGTAAGTTGATGCTTCACTGACTACTGCAGCATTGTAAATAGAGACATCACAATAAAGTCTGCCCGAAGTCAGCATTTTTCAATTATGTTATCTTTTGGTTTGAACTCCAAAATATAACTTAAAAGGTGACATCCCTGGGGTGGTATTGTCTTTGTTGTGGACAAACTTGGTTTAAACAAAGTGCCAGCAACATTTTGGCAGGGGCTTATGTGACCAGTTATTTTACCCAACATATACCCCTGGTGATCATATATCTGAACTACATTTTTTTTCCTATGGGAGGGTAGTGTCTCTAGTTATAAAGAGTTTAAACAAAATATACATTTTAATAATTTGAACATCAAACTCACAACTGAAATACCTATATTTGCAGTCCTTTTTTTAGACCTCACCATCCAGGTTTCAACAGATGGGAAGATTGACACTGACATGTATACAAAATCTACGGCTACAAGCAACCTATTACGCTTTGACAGTTTGCATCTGGCCCTATTACAAAAGTGTATTCCGGTAACACCGTTTTTTCATCCCCAGAGAAACTATTGGAATGATGCGATTTTTGTAAAAAGGGCTAAGGAACTGGAATGTCTGTTTGTTGATAGAGGATATAGCAGGAGATTTATTAAGAAGGCATTTAAGAGACCTAAAGGTGCCTAGTGAAATCTTCTATTTAACCCTAAAAACAAAGAGATCTTTGAGACCAATCAAAATATATTACAATTTATTTCAACCTATAGTGTAACGGGTGCTCACCGCAGACTGGATGGAACCGCAAGTCCGAGTTGGGGATATATATACACCAACCTGGGGCCACAAAGTAGCATCCAGAATGCAGATGCGTTGTTGTGGTAAGCCGGGTTGGAGAGGTGAGAGTAGTAGAGGTCACGTAGCCGAGGTCAAGGGTAGGAAAAGGCAGCATAGTGGTATCTGTAGCAGAGTTTGAGGGCAGGAGATAGGCGGGTAGTCGGTATCCGTAGCAAGGGTCTTGGTATAACTGCAAGGAAATAAAGATGACAAGGCAAGGCAAGGGAAAAAGCATGCTTGCTGGTCGCCACATGGAACAACTGTTATGCTCAACCTAATTGCAGATGCAAAGGCTGAGCATATTAAGGGTGATTCAGCCAATCCGGGAACTGCTGGTCAGCAGAGGCTGAAAGTGAAACCAGAGTGCTGATTTGTTGCTGTGCAGAGTGCATGCAGCAGGAGCTGATGAGGAAGCCTGCAGCAAGTCAGAATCAAACTCTGGACCAGAGCTTGTGCCTGATCCTCACAGAACCCCCCCCCCCTTCAGGACACTCCAGGGATGGTTTCGAGGGGTGTCTTTGGTGGAATGCCCGAACCAGATGAAAGGCGTCAAGTCGATCCCTGGGGATCCAGGACCATGGATAGCCTGGAGTCCAGAATCATCTGCACCTCAAAATCCTGTTGTCCCTCCACAAGGAAAGGTTCTGGAGGAGATGCAGGAACAGGAGACCTGGGATCCTGTACAAAGGGCTTCAGTTGGGACATGTGGAAGACCGACGGGATCTTCATAGAAGCAGGAAGTCGATGCCGGTATGCTACCGGATTGACCCTCTTGATGATAGGTCCAATGAATCTGGGGGAAAGCTTTGCTGTAGGTGCTTTTAACATGATGTTTTTGGTAGAAAGCCATATCTTGTCACCAGGATTATGTCTGGTATCTCACAATGATGCCGGTTTGCTTGCCTTTTTTGCATGGATACCGTTTTCTGAAGGTTGTTCTGGATCTTCCCACACAACTTCTATAGTTTCTGAATCTGGTTATCCATGGCTGGGACTCCTGATGAGGAAAGAGCAGAAGGATGAAAGTCATAATTAATGAAGAATGGTGATTTTTGGGATGAGTTGCTCCATAAATTTTTATGGGAGAATTCTGCCCAGGGCTAGAGGTCTTGACCAATCGTCTTGAGTGTCTGAGATGAAACCACAAATATATTGTTCCAAGGACTGATTAGTTCGCTCTGTTTGTCCATTAGACTGGGGGTGAAAGCATAGGAAAAGTGTAAGGACACTCCAAGTTGTTGGCAGAAGGCCCTCCTGAATTTGGAGATTAACTGAGAGCCCCGATCGGAAACGATTACTTGAGGGGCTCCATGGAGTCGGAATAATTCCCGAATGAATACATCTGAAAGTTTAGCGCCATTAGTTAATTCTTTAAGAGGGATGAAGTGGTCTTGTTTGGAGAACCTGTCCACCACCACCAAGATCGTGGTCATGCCCTTAGATAGGGGCAGCTCCACCACATAGTCCATAGAGATGCGAGTCCAAGGCCGGTCTGGAATCGGAAGAGGTTGTAATAACCCTGTAGGATGATTCCTGGGTGTTTTTGTCCAGGCACAGATAGGGCAAGAAGACACTAATCTCTTAGCATCCTTCCGAATCCCAGGCCACCAGAATTTCTGTTCCAGTAAATCGATGGTCCTACTTTCTCCAGGATGACCCGAGTTTTTTAAACTATGACCCTATGTAACAGGGAGTTATCACTGTTTGAGAGAAGCTGACTTTAAACCCAGCAGTGTGCTGGTTAATAACACACAGGCAATCAACCAGACTCCACCTGGCTGATTAGGATTTTTAGCAAAGCATGATGTGATAAACAGGAGATAGATTACCTAGCTCACATTTGGGCTGACATAAGGAGAAGTAAGACTGCACAGATTTTCCTTAGCCCACAACTGGGCTGACCTGAGGAAAATATGATGTCTTGATGTACAGAGAAGGACTGTATGCTGACAGCAAGACAAGGGGACAAGCCCTCTATACCTGGACACAGAAATTTACATAGCACACAAGGGTGCTGACCCAGGATAGCAGCGAGGCCTTCCCCTACAGCTACAACAACAGAAACAGATAAGAGACTTGTTGGACTGTTGTATTTCTATATATTGTGATGTCTCCGTCTCAGCATTGGATCGTATGTCCCAGATTTAAGGCAGGAAACATAGTATTTCTCTATATGGGGTTTATTTAAAAGGATAAATTATACACGAACAGGCTCACAGTCCCTTTAAGTCAAAACAAAATCATTAAATAAACTCCTTCTCCTCTTAGTAGACTAACTATGCATTCAGCTTCAACCCTTACTACCTGGATGGACAGCTAAGCTGGTTACCACCCCAAAACAGGTACTATTATAGCTAACCATATACAGTACCGTCTACACAGAGAATATAGTGGTTCTCTTATCTGTTATTCCAGGGTTTGGAGCAGACATCCCCGCTTTAGCGCGGCCTCCAGGGCTTCCTTCCTAGGGGAGCTCAGCCCAACGAAAGCTCAGAAATCTCTCCTCTGTTAGTCCAATGTTAAAGACAGGACATCCCTTCTTCAGCACGGTCTCATGCCCTTCGTTGTTCCTGGGATTAACAACCCAGACAGTCCCAGCAGGCTCCGCGACCACTGTCCAGCGAGCCTAGGGGTCTGTGCCAGCTTTCTTTCCTGGGGAGAACTCTTATCTGTCCCCCTTCACTGGGAACAGCAGTCTCTCTCAGCATATGAAAAAAGAAAACAGTGTTCAACTAATACTGATTATCACGTGAAAGGGAGACAATAATTAATAAACTAAAAACTCCATATACAGTATGTGCAAGTGATCAAAGGTGCAAATGAATAAAAAATTATGACCTTAAATTGAGGTGATCTAAATAGCGTCTGCAGCCTTCGTAAGGGGTGGCTCAGCACCCTTGGAACTAGGGAAATTAAACAAAAAACACAGCGCACACTGCTAATGGTGAAGTATGCAATATAAAAATTTTATTAAAAGATTAAAGGTTCTGCGTACATCAAGCAAGAAATTACAAGCAAGCAGCAAAGCATGGTGGGGGTTACCGCACGCTGGAACTGGGAACCACAAGTCAGAGTCTCAGCTGGTCACTTCGAGAGCCGCGTCATCAGTGAGTGACCAGCGCACCAGAGTCACGTGATCGGAAGCGCCGACAGTGCCGGGTGGAGTGAGGGACACGGCGAGTACTCTGGACCCTACAGTGGAAGTGTACCAGCTCCCCGTACCCAGACTGCTGTACTAAGGACATTCCTGACTGCTGCTAGACCCGAGGGAGGTCTGTAGACCTGGGATCACCGGACTACTTCACTGCCGATGTGTAGGAAGTGACCAGCTGAGAATCTGACCTGTGGTTCCCAGTTCCAGCGTGCGGTAACCCCCACCATGCTTTGCTGTTTTCTTGTAATTTCTTGCTTGATGTACGCGGAACCTTTAATATTTTAATATAATTTTTATATTGCATACTTCACTATTAGCGTTGTGCGCTGTGTTTTTTGTTTCATCTCTCAGCGTATAGTCACTTACTGACTTTTTTAAAACTCCATGAGCAATCAGGAGTTCAGCCTGCTGCTTGCTTCTCTAAGGAGATTAACTCTCTGTGCATTGGAAAGTCCCATAGCTGCCGTATTCCAGCACCTAGAGGACAGTGATGGTATCACACTATATATATATATGTTTGGGGTGGTAATCAGCTTAACTACACACCCAGCTAGAGAGTGCTGAAGTAAAGGTTTAGATATTCTCCAAGGCGGAGTTGGCCATTATTTTGTTTATTTTGAATGTTTTTCCTTATTAAAGGAACAGGTGCAATAAAGCCAAGATATAATTTCACCCTTATCGGTCTCCATTAAATGTACCTCTGCACACATCTCTTTCTTGACTGCTTCCGTAGACCATTGAGAAGGGTCCGCTTTTTTCTTGGTGAATGCGTGAAAGGCGTCAGGACGGATGAAAAGTTCTGTATAAATCAGCGGTAATAATTTGCAAAGCCTAGATACTGCTGAACAGCTTTCAGTCTAAGGGGATGCGGCCAGTCCAGATCGTCTTTGACTTTGGCTGGATCCATGGCTAATCCAGTATCCGAGATTATATATCCCAGGAAAGAGGTACTGGATTGATGGAATTGGCATTTTTCTAGTTTAGCTAACAGATGATTCTACCGCAACCGTCTTAGAACTAAAGTCACAAGGTCTGGATGTTTTTGTGCTGATTTAGAGAAGATCAGTATATAATCCAGGTATACGATGACGTATTTGTCGAGGATATCCCTAAATATCTCATTCAAAAAGATCTGAAATACTGCCGGAGCATTGCAAAGTCCGAATGGCACAACAAGATAATCATAGTGTCCCTCACGCGTATTGAAAGCTGTCTTCCACTCATCACCCTGATGAATTCTCACCAAATTATAGGCCCCACGTAAGTCCAATTTGGTGAAAATAGAGGCTCCTTGCAACCTGTCAAACAGTTCATAAATAAGTGGTAACAGATATCGATTCTTTACCATGATTTTGTTGAGCCCTCGGTAGTCAATGCATGGATGTAATGTTCAATCTTTCTCTTTTTTTTTTGTAACTTATTTTTTATTTTGAGTTTTTTGAAAAACAAAAGGACAGGATACAGAAAAGAGAAAAAGGTAGGTACCACCAATTTAATACCGGTATCATAAAAGATACAAAAATGCAAAAAATACAAAGATACAAAAATACAATGATGCCGTACAGTCTCAGCTCCAGCTATTCACCTGTTCCCCTTAGAATTCCAGGGTTCCCAGACCTTTTGGAATTTTCTTGAATTATGTCTAACATATGCTGTCAATCTTTCCATCGATTGCACTTCATTTATTCTCGAAATAATCTCTCTCCTGGAGGGGCGAAGGGGCTTTTTCCAAGCCCATGCTATTGCATGTCTAGCCGCGGTCAGGATATGAGACAATATATATATGTATAAATTATCTAGGGGTTTACCCAACACCATTGTAATAGTATCTAGAGGGATCCTTATCCTAAAAGTCTCTCGCACTAAGTTCTGCACTACTCCCCAGAACCTCTGTATTTTGGGGCAAACCACCAAATATGGGCCATATCCCAAACCCTCCCACAACCCCTCCAACAGAGATTCGTGGTCTCTGGATAAATCTGCCTCAACCTCTGGGGCATCAAATACCACCTAAAAATTACTTTATAAATATTTTCTTTAAATATTGTGCATAATGATGTGTTCATTGCATTGATCCAGATAGTTTGCCAGTCCTCCCAATGAATCTCTACCTAAAAATCTTGTGCCCATTGATCCATATACCTATGTGTGCAAGGGGTTCTAAAGTCACAGGAGCAAAGAAATTGGTAAATAATTGAGATAAGATCCCACTGATAATTTATATTTCTGCATGATTCCTCAAATACTGTACGCTCTGGGAAAGACCCACGTGGGGAAAACTGCCTAACATAGTGGGAAACTTGTAAAAATCTAAACAACTCAGCTCCTGAGAGAGTATTTCTGACAAAAATCATTAAAGCTTAATAGTTTACCTCTCTGAAGCATATCTCCCACATCTCTAATATTGTTAACCTTTCATAAATCAAAATTAGCTGTGGAACAACCCGGACCAAAGTCCGGGTTGTCATAAATAGGGGTACATCTCGAAGGAAGTGAGGCTAATTTGTAATTGGATTTGGCCTTATAACAAATCTTAATAGAAAATGTAATTACTGTCGAGTCAAAAAGGCCTTGTTTGAGACCCTTTGTTGGTTTGTCATTCCATAAAAGAGCAGGGAGTGCCCTGGAATGAATAAATCCCTTTTCAAAATCTATCCATTGGTATTGACCCTCTTGGGAGTGCTGGCAAACCATCTGTTTCAAATGGGCGGATAGATAATATTTCCTGATGTCAGGAACCACCAGACCCACTCTCTCTCTGGGAGCAAGCATAACTGATTTCGTTACTCTTGGTCTTTTGTTACCCCAAATAAATTGCATAATTTTATTCTGTATATTCCTCAAATATTTTATCGGGATAGAGACCGGGAGTGTCTGGAAACAATAAAGCAGTTTCGGGAGACTATTCATCTTAACTGGTATAATGCGGCCTATCCACGAAATTTGGGGCCGTTCCAGAGTAGGAGATCCCGTTTTAATTTAGTGAACAGCTCTGGGTAATTATTTTTTATATAGGAATTGATATTTTTTGTGAGGGAAATCCCTAGGTATTTCAATCTCACCTTGTTCCAGTAATAATTGAAATTTTACTTGATAGAAAACTATTAAACATATCTAAAAGATATGGAGCTACAGTTGTATTGCCCAATATTTTCTGTAGTAGAGATTTGAGATGCCATCTGGACCTGGGGCTTTTGATGGTTTCAGACCTTTAATAACCTCTTTTAATTCTGTAAGACTAATTTTAGCCGTTCTAATTCTTCTGTGGAGAGTTTTGGGAGTTCACAAGCCTGTAGATAACTGTCTAATTGTTCACTGGAGGATTTATTAAAATTGGGATCTGATGAATCCAGATTATATAAATTATTGTAAAATGTAGAGAATTCCTCTGCAATTTGGAAAGGATTATGTGTAATTTCCCCATTACCTCGTTTTATGGCTGAAACTTGCGATTTAGTTTTACACCTCTTAGCATGCTGGCGAGAAGCTTATCTGCTTTATTACCTTTATCATAATAAGTGAAAGTGGGTAACAGTGGCGCTCCCTCAAAAATAGCTTGATGAGATATAGGCCCCTAAGAAAGGGGGGTTGGGGCTCAAATAAGAACGGTGAATAAGTAGATGAATAATGATACTGGCCCTGATGGTGCTGTGCTCAATCGAAAGGATCATCCCCTTTGCATGCCTTTATCGTAATAAAGTCTGACGGGTCCATTTTAATGCTTTCTCTGTGTCCTCCAATCTTAATTTATGTAATTCCTCTCTAGTCTGGCAAAGAAGCTTGTAAATCTTTGCGCAAAGGCGTGATTTATGTTCTAATTCAATTATTTAGCTGTAAGTTTACTTTGTTTAACATTTTTAGCTTTTTTCCTGAATGAAGATTTGGAGATTAATTACCCACTAATGGAGGCTTTATAAGCCTCCCAAAGGGTAGACGGTCTTTCGACTGAGCCTTTATTCAGTCTAAAATAGTCTACCAAAATATTCCAAATCTGTTCCTCCATCCCTGTCTGATTCAGAAGCAACTCATTTAGTCGCCACTGAAATACCTTAGGTCTAGTGAAAGGGGGTTTCAAGACCATTTCGACTGGAGCATGATCAGACCACGATATTGGGCATATACCTGTCTGAGCGAACTGCTCCAAGAGGCTCGATGAGACAAATACATAGTCAATTCTGGTGTATATATCATGCGGGGGGGGGGAGGGAGAATAAAATATATATTTTTTGTTCCTCATACGCCAAGCGTTTTCTAGTGTAAAATCTTGTATCAGTTTCTTAAAATGTTTTGTTTGGCTGAAAACTTCACTTGCAATCTTAAATCGTGGAGATGAGGATCTATCCTTCTTGAGATTGTTGATCTAGATAGGTCTTGGAAGATCTGGATCTTGGAACCTTCAAATTGCCCAAATTCTTGGTTCCGATAGCCTCTCATTTTCTCCTTGCTGGTGTAATAGTGAAATGTAACGATTACGTCCCTGCATCTCTGAGGATCCGTGAATTATGGCCCAAGGCTCAGTGTGCTCTATCCATATGAAGGTCACTTGATACAAGGGATGAGTCTATTTGGGTAAACAAGTTTGTCAAGTAGCATTATAGGTCACCCGGTTCCACTGTTTCGGGGATGTTTCTGACTGGGATTGTACCTCCTTTCCTGGTTCTCCAGATCATCAACGGTATCATGCAGATTCCTGATCTCTTCGTTAAGTCGGAACAATTCTTCCTCCATTGAGCCCTGACTCTGCAGGGATTCTTCAAGTTTGTTTTCCAGCTTTAATGTTCGTTCTGTCACTGCAGTCAAACCTGCTTTAAATTCAGCCACAACCTTGTCCAGAGCCACTTGCATCTCTTTAAATAGAGCTTTTAAGGCTTTTGGGGTGATTTGGATATTTTCTTCAGTTTCTTGTTCTTCATCTGTGTCTTTCAGAATTCCTTCTTCTTGTTGCAGATCTTCCCATGCTTGTGAGCGTGCGTGCAAGTGCGAGCCTGCACGGGCGCCATCTTGAGAGTCAGAAGCCGGAGAGGGAACCTTCTGAAGGTACCGGCAGACTGACGGGGTCGCTGGCTTGCAATCTCTCTTAGGCAGAGGCATCCTCGGGGGTTCTGCCGACTGGGGAGGTCATTTTAAAACTTTTTGCAGTGGTTTGGAGTATTACTTATAGCGTAGTCTCATCGGTGATCAGGTGACAGGCAGGTAGTCAGTAGCAAGGGTCTTGGTATAACTGCAAAGAAAGATGACAAGACAAGGAAAGGAATGACAGCGTGCTTGTGACCAGCACACATCACATGGAGCAACTGTTATGCACAGCCAAATTGCAGGGGCAAAGGCATATATGGGGTGATTCAGCCAGTGATCTGGGAACTGCTGGTCAGCAGAGGCTGAAAGTGAAACCAGAGTGCTAATTTGTTGCTGTGCAGAGTGCACACATCAGGAGCAGATGAGGAAGACTGCAGCAAGTCAGAATCAGACTCTGGAGCGGAGCTTGCGCCCGATCCTCACATATAGTCAGCAGTGGACACAGGTTCATTCTATCTTACAAAAGCACTGGCAAGTACTTGAAATGTATGAGGACCTTCTTAAATGTATCGTATCAAGGGTAAATATTACTGGAAGAAGATAATCTAATTTGTATGATCAGTTAGTACAGAGTAGTTTTTTAGAACGTGAATAAAAATGAATAAAACAGTGGGATCTCCTACATGTGAAAAATGCAAGGAATGCAGATGTATGAGAGTTACTAAATCATTTTGGGCTAGTAGTAATACAGTAGTAGTAGCCAATACAGTGTGAAGGATTTTATTAACCAAGGGGGATGGGGACAATGACTTCCCACAGTGGCTGGAGGAAGGGGGAGGCAATTATGAGGGTCTGGATGGGGACTGGTGAATTTTCTTTACTGATTCTCTGAGTACCGTCTGTCTGTTGTACTGAACTAAGTGCTATTTGCAAATGTAGAATGTTTATTGAATTACATGTATTCATTTAAAACTTCAAGCCAGAATGTCGTAACACACACACACAGTGTAACACACACACACACACACACAGTGTAACACACACACACACACACACAGTGTAAAACACGCACACAGACACACATTGTCACACACACACACACACACACAGTGACACACAGTGAGACACACAGTGAGACACGCACACACACACACGTCACCTCGAGGGAGGAAGGGGGTCCTTCCGGGCGCCGCCATCTTAGGCGCCCCGCGTGGCATCTGCAGGCTGCCTGCCCACTGCCTGTCGGAGCACCGAGGGGGAGGTTAGTGGAGCACCGGGGGGGGAGGTGAGCGGAGCACCGGGGGGGAGCTGAGCAGGGAGCTGAGCGGAGCACCGGGGGGGAGGTGAGCGGAGCACCGGGGGTGAGCTGAGTGGGGAGCTGAGCGGAGCACCGGGGGGGAGCTGAGCGGGGAGCTGAGCGGAGCATCGGGGGGGAGCTGAGCAGAGCACCGGGGGGGAGCTGAACGGAGCACCGGGGGGGGAGCTGAGCGGAGCACCGGGGGGGAGCTGAGCGGGGAGCTGAGCGGAGCATTGGGGGGGAGCTGAGCGGAGCACCGGGGGGAGCTGAGCGGGGAGCTGAGCAGAGCACCGGGGTGGAGCTGAGCGGGGAGCTGGGCGGAGCACCGGGGGGGGGGCTGAGGGGGGGAGGTGAGTGTGATGGGGGGTGGGAGAGGACAGAGAGAGAGAGAGAGAGAGAGAGGTGTGTGTGTGTGTGTGTGTGTGTGTGTGTGTGTGTGTGTGTGTGTGTGTGTGTGTGTGGTCACTCCGCCTCAGGCCAATCAGAGGTGCGTGGGCGGGCGGGCCAAGGGACCAATGAGATTTCCCCTAGGGACACAGGAAGATGCAGACAGGCATACAGTGCTTTCACAAATATATAATAAGATTATAATGAATTCCTACTTTTTGTGTTTTTGAAAAATATGAATGTAAGTGTGCAATGGTTTCTAGATTGTGTTACTTGTACAGTACTAGGTACATAAGCAGACTGAATAATCTCTGGATCTCCCCAAAGCCTGAAGCCAGACATACACACCTGATTTCACCTATGCCTTCCTGCCATCTCTTCTCCTTTAAATGGTGTTAACCTTTGCATTTAACACCCATCTACAGCACTTATTACCTCACCTGCTGTCTCTGTAAGTTTCCCCTCAAACCTCTTAGATTGTAAGCTCTTTGGGGCAGGGATTTCTTTTCCCATTGTCTGATTTTTGCTGCACTTATTGTATTTGTAAAATTCCCTGTACTGTATTGTTTGTGAAGTGCTGAGTACACTTTTGCCGCTATATAAATAAAGACATACAATACAATACAATAATGAGCTGAAGAAGTACTGTACAGTACAATGTATGATTCGGATATTTAGTAGCAGACACTGTGCCTCAAATTGTAAATATACTGTATGCTGGGGATTTAAACTTGAATTCATGCGGCACCGAAAACAGTAAGTCTGCCTACATCTGTAATGTACAGTATGATTCTGATAGTTGTAGTTGCGATGCCTTAGATTGCAAATAAATGTCGGGATTTACTATACTCTATCTGTATCAAAGCGTAACAAACATTTCATACAGCAGATTGCGCATTGAATACAGTACAGTATTTTTGCCCATGCATGCAAAGAACATCACATGTTTTTCAATACAAGATACAATGTAGAAATGTCTCACTTTAAACAGTGCTTTTCTTTGTTTATATGACCTTGAAAAGTAGCTGGTTCACACTTTACTCAAACAATATACATTAAGCTACAGTTTGACTCAGAACGCTTTTAACATGGCACATAAATGCAATGAACTGTCATTGACTCGCACACCCCATAGTTACTGTATATTTTTAAACATATGTTGTGCTATTAAGACACAAGACAAATAAGAGGTGAACCCTCTCTACGATCTGTCAGTATATCACTGGCAAGTACCCATTCTCCAACAACAAAAAGCCTGGAAGAATTCTATTTGACACAATTTAAGCATTAATGATTGCTTTATTAGAGTAGCGTACCTGCCGGATTGGAGGGCAGGTTCTGGATACTGGTCCCATCTTCGACTGATATTTTCCATGTTGGGGACTTACCAGTCATTGAAAATGATGACTGAAATATATATTTTTGGAATAGTACTGTTTTTAATGCAGTAATTTTGTTCATTGTGTAATACTTGTTTACATCTTTCTTTTTTTTGCTGATTCAGCCGGCTGATCAACATCAATACCATGTACGAAACACATCCAGTTATAATGGATAATCAAGTTATTGTATGACTTGCATTCAATTGGAAATACCTCTACTGCGTTTCATATAGTTGAATGACCCGCATATGCATTCCATACAGGTTCCATAGAACACGCATGCGCACAGACACAAGATCAAGCACAGTTTAATTCATACATTTATATATTTTCTCTTATTAATAAGTAACAATCTCACAATTATTTTACAGGTGAAACTGTACAAGAAATAAACAGAAAGGAAATACAGATTCCAAAAGACAGATCCTGCAGAAACTCCAAAACGGGGCACTCAAGGTTGATGAAAGGTATTACAAAATGTATTATTAGTAACAATGGCCAAAAATAGACAAAACAATGCTAAAATCAATTAAAAAACATATAAACACTACTCCGGATCATCTAAATATAATCCTAAATGGTTGCCGCATGCAAGAAAACTATCATAAGTCATACAGCACAAAACAATAGTCAGAAATGTGTGTGCTGAATATGTCAGTGAATGAATACTTGCAGCAATCACAGATATCCAGAAGGGGTAATTAAACCTCTCCCAATTTAAAGGATGACTGTCCAGCTGGAAAAAGATCTGTCAGAGTAAAATACAGCTGACAAACACTGGTGCCCCCCTGGTATAGAGTAAGCTAATGCCATGAGACTATGGGCCTTATTCAGAGAGGGTTGATTAAAAAAATCGCCAGGGAATTTAAAATGGCGTTTTTTTGGGCGTTGCTATCACAGTATTCAGAAAGGCTCGATTACCAGTGATAGCAAAATTCCCAAAACGGGCGAGTTGCTGCCAGCGAGAGCATCGAGCCTCTGAAAAGGCCTAAACCGGAGATTCATTTCTGCTGCAGAGAGAGCTGCTCTGAGAGAGCCGCCTCTCACAGCTGAAATGTCGCCCGAAAATTATTTATTTAAATATACATTTCTTTAATAGTGTAGAGGTGCAGGGGGTCTCCGGAGCTGAACCACGTTGGTTTTATGTCCAGGGACCCCCTGCTTCCCGAGATACAGGTACCTTTATGGGGTGCCGGTATCTCCTATGCAAGGAAATGTCCCGGTCACGTGACGCGGGACATTTCAATGCAGAGGGATACTGGCACCCCATAAAGGGGCCTGTATCTCGGGAAGCAGGGGGTCCCCGGACATAAAACCAACGTGGTTCAGCTCCGGAGACCCCCTGCACCTCTACACTATTAAAGAAATGTATATTAATAAATATGTAAAAAAAACATCAATACACGCCCCCCTCCGCCCAAACCCATACAGTACAGTAATGGGCAAAATAACTATTATCCAGATATGGATAATAGATTATAACAAAAGACAGATAAAGTGCGCAAATTAATAGTTCTATTGAGTAAACCCTTAACCACCGTGTGTTAGATAAAACAAAATACAACCTCTAATTCGATAGGTGACCTGCAGCTATATGAACAGGGGTAAACCCCTTAGGCAACTGAAACACAAAAAAGACAAAAGCGCAAACGCACATAGTGAAGTTTGTAAAAATGGGTGGATATAATTTTAGGGTATAATATCTGCGTACATCAGGTTAATGGTTATAAAGCATTTCATGTACAATACATGAGTTTACCAACGCCGCACTGCCGCCTCCAGACTTTAGGAATTCTCTCTCACAGCATCCAGGACACGCTGTCTCGGTTATAGTAGGAAACCTCCTCTGTGGTGCTGTGTCTCGGTCAGTCTCCTTCCCCGATCGCTGCCGTTATAGCTGCTCCTTCTCGGGTCTGTTTCCAGCTACCACTGCGTCCCAGCTCACTTCGGCAGTAGGTCACGTGTCCCGCGGGGTTTTCGACCGGCCGCAAAGGGAGGTGATGCCGTAAAGCACGATCTTAGCTTTACTGCAGTTTGCCGAATGCAGTTTTTTTGTGAGAAATCAGTCCAATGCAGGAAAAATCACACAAAGTGTGGGGATACAGTCCTAGGACTTATTAAAATCTTTATCCAACGCGTTTCGAAGCATAAGCTTCTTCTTCAGGGATAAATTGAACTGAATTAAGAGCATATTTATACCCATAGTCCGCTACTGATTGGTCACAATCAGAGGTGTCTACACCAATCTGATCCTCACTTTGCACCATCCCACAAGTGTGGGTATTTGAAGTAAGGACTTCTTAAAATGCTCTGGAGGGTTGACCTGTACAGTGCTGGTCCAGGGGTATAATAAAATCACAATACATTTATTCATTTATTAATACATTTTAGCAACTTAAAAAACACTTAAATAAAAATGCCAGTGATTAAGAGTATTTCAAAGGCTCTGAAATAAAACAAACAGGTGTTAATTACACGTATAAAAAATGATATTACTTATTATTTGCTATGAATGGGTATCACCGATGTTGTTCAAATTATATATATAAATAAAACCAAGCACTCAGTTACTCTGAGACATATATACCTGTACGGGGCTTATTTGTACATATTATTTAGTAGAGACACCAAAGGTCTATATTTTCGTTTAGACCTTTAGGACCTAAAGACTTCAATTGGTGGATCCAATAAGTTTCTTGGATTGATATATCTTTTATTCTGTCTCCACCACGTCTGTTTTGGGGGATGGTTTTAATCCCTTTGAAAGTCAGGGTTGTGGGGTCTTTATTATGGTGGGTTGCGAAGTGACGGCTTACACTATGAGTCTGTAGTGCATGTTTGATATTTCTCACGTGCTCTTGTATACGTGTTTTCAGACATCGTTTTGTGCGGCCTACATATTGCAGGCCGCAGGGGCATTCTAGTAAGTACACTAAGAATCTTGTATTGCAATTGATAAATTCTGTAATGTTGTATACTTTGTTATCTATATTTGATCTAAATGTTTTGCGTTCAGTATGTAGGAGTTTACATATACAGCATCTTCCACAGGGAAAGTTCCCTACTAGATTGTTACTCAACCAGGATTGGGCACCTCTATTTGTTACAGTTTTCCCAATATCACTCGGCACTAATGTGTCTTTTAAACTGCGAGCCTTCCTGTATATAAACTTGGGAGATGTGTTTATGTGTCCACTGAGAATGGGGTCTGTAGAGATAATACCCCAGTGTTTTTTTATGACTCCTATTTGTCTGTGCATAGAGTTATAGTTTGTAATGAATGGAACTTCTATTCGGTCCTCATCCGCATCTAAAGAGTTTTTCTTTTTTTGTATTAACAGTTTATTTCGATCTATTTTTCTAACCTTATCTAATTCAAGTCTGAGTTGTTTATAATTATATCCTCTTTCTAAAAATCTTAAGAACAAAAATTGGGCCTGTAATTCAAAATCTGCCTCATTGCTGCAGTTTCTCTTTATTCTCATGAACTGACCTCCAGGTATGTTGCTAATCCAAGTTTTTTTATGGTTTCTGGAGGCCAGTAAGAGATTATTCGTGTCTACCTTTTTAAAGAAGGTTTTGGTTGTTACCCCTTCTGCCACTGAGGCTGTTAAATCCAGATCTAAATAGCTGACATTCTCTGCGTGTGTTACATGGGTGAATACCAGGTTATGGTCATTGTGATTGATGTAGTTCATAAATCTATCTACTGATTCTTCGTCACCCTCCCACACACAGAGAATGTCATCTATATAGCGACGCCATATCACTATATTTTTCAGGAATGGATTTTCCTTCCAGATGAAAATTTCCTCCCAGTTCCCCATATACAGGTTTGCGAAGCTGGGGGCAAACCGTGTGCCCATTGCAGTTCCGCAAACCTGCAAGAAGAACTGGGAAAGAAAAAGAAAATAGTTGTGGCTAAGCACATATTTTATGGCTTCTAATATGAACCATCTGTTTAGATCTGTGATGTTTGATTCTCGTCTCAGGTAATCCTCCACTGCCGCAATGCCCTTAATATGTGGAATGCTGGTGTACAATGCTTGGACGTCACACGTCAGCCATCTATACGAGCTTTTCCGCCAACTTAGAGCAACATGATGATGAGACCGCAAAAACCAAGCACTTTAAATTTTATAGAGACAAAACTGACTACGATACAAATAAACAACGAACCTGGGCCAAAGATAATACCAAAGGAAAGATGACTGACACTAAAAGTGTGAATGACACTAATGGGGATTCTAATAATCGCCCTAATGGAGACCAAAATGACAGAGGGAGACAATATGGAGGTCATCAGTCTACAGATAGAAGGGAACACCCTAGAAGAGATAGATCGTATCCCCAAAGGGGAGGACACCCTAGGAACCCTAACTATAAAGGGAGAAACTATGACGAAAACTGTAAATACAATAGAAACAGACAAAATAATTATCAACAACCAAACGAGTCATATAGACCCCCTGTGAGGATATCAGAACATATACGTGAGAATCGCCCTGCACCCTCCCCTTCTCCCTCCTCTCCATCTCTTTTTTTAGATCTAATAAGGAGCAGGCATGGCTCTCCCGAAAAAGAAGTGAAAAGCACAGAGAACCACAAACAGGTGATCTCAGGGACCAAGCTAAAAAGACCATTGCCAGAAGAGGGAAGAGAGGAGGATCCAGGGTCCAAAAGAAAAGAATTCTAGGGACTCAACCTACTCAGGTAGATAGAGGGATTTTTAATCTCTCCACGTTTATCCTCACAGAGGATCAAAAAAGAGTCCTAAGCAAAGGACTCTCTTTTTCTAAAACTAGTGGGTCAAACTCATTTCAACTTTTCAAAGATCTTAATAAATTCACAAGAAATATCACACTAAAAAGACACTTTATTAAGTTGAAAAAAGAATCTAATAATATAGTAGATACAATTCAAGCAATAGATAAAGATAAAGCAACAACAGTATGTATCCATACGCCGTTTAAGACCCAATCCACCTTTTACCCATATCACTCTAGGGGTAACCATGTAGAAACCTTTTTTGATATGGTTTATAATGATCTAAATAAAATTAACAATAGCAATAGAAAATGGAACATTAAACAAAATATGTCCAAGGCTGAAAATCTTGCATTAAAATTTCTGCAGGATAACAACAAAATAATTATTAGACAGGCTGACAAGGGAGGAGGTGTGGTTCTACAAGATCGCTCTACATATGAGCAAGAGGCACACCGACTCCTTTGTGACCCTGTCTTCTACAAGAAACTAACCTCAGACCCTACATCATTATTTCTAATTACTCTTAAAAAACTTCTAGATGACGCATTATCTCAAACAATAATAACAGAGAAAGAATATGGGTTTCTTTACAATAAGTCACCAAAAATACCGGTGTTCTACCACTTACCAAAGCTGCACAAGTCTCTTATAAACCCGCCAGGGAGACCAATAGTCTCAGGTATATCCTCACTGACAGCAAACCTATCCCAGTATGTGGATTACTTCCTGCAAAGAATCGTAGGGGAGTTACCTTCATATCTAAAGGACTCCTCTGCGGTATTAAATCTCTTTGCAAAATTCGAATGGAAAAGCTCGTATAGATGGCTGACGTGTGACGTCCAAGCATTGTACACCAGCATTCCACATATTAAGGGCATTGCGGCAGTGGAGGATTACCTGAGACGAGAATCAAACATCACAGATCTAAACAGATGGTTTATATTAGAAGCCATAAAATATGTGCTTAGCCACAACTATTTTCTTTTTCTTTCCCAGTTCTTCTTGCAGGTTTGCGGAACTGCAATGGGCACACGGTTTGCCCCCAGCTTCGCAAACCTGTATATGGGGAACTGGGAGGAAATTTTGAATTACAGGCCCAATTTTTGTTCTTAAGATTTTTAGAAAGAGGATATAATTATAAACAACTCAGACTTTAATTAGTTAAGGTTAGAAAAATAGATCGAAATAAACTGTAAATAAAAAAAAACAAAAAAAACTCTTTAGATGCGGATGAGGACCGAATAGAAGTTCCATTCATTACAAACTATAACTCTATGCACAGACAAATAGAAGGAGTCATAAAAAAACACTGGGGTATTATCTCTACAGACCCCATTCTCAGTGGACACATAAACACATCTCCCAAGTTTATATACAGGAAGGCTCGCAGTTTAAAAGACACATTAGTGCCGAGTGATATTGGGAAAACTGTAACAAATAGAGGTGCCCAATCCTGGTTGAGTAACAATCTAGTAGGGAACTTTCCCTGTGGAAGATGCTGTATATGTAAACTCCTACATACTGAACGCAAAACATTTAGATCAAATATAGATAACAAAGTATACAACATTACTGAATTTATCAATTGCAATACAAGATTCTTAGTGTACTTACTAGAATGCCCCTGCGGCCTGCAATATGTAGGCCGCACAAAACGATGTCTGAAAACACGTATACAAGAGCACGTGAGAAATATCAAACATGCACTACAGACTCATAGTGTAAGCCGTCACTTCGCAACCCACCATAATAAAGACCCCACAACCCTGACTTTCAAAGGGATTAAAACCATCCCCCAAAACAGACGTGGTGGAGACAGAATAAAAGATATATCAATCCAAGAAACTTATTGGATCCACCAATTGAAGTCTTTAGGTCCTAAAGGTCTAAACGAAAATATAGACCTTTGGTGTCTCTACTAAATAATATGTACAAATAAGCCCCGTACAGGTATATATGTCTCAGAGTAACTGAGTGCTTGGTTTTATTTATATATATAATTTGAACAACATCGGTGATACCCATTCATAGCAAATAATAAGTAATATCATTTTTTATACGTGTAATTAACACCTGTTTGTTTTATTTCAGAGCCTTTGAAATACTCTTAATCACTGGCATTTTTATTTAAGTGTTTTTTAAGTTGCTAATATGTATTAATAAATGAATAAATGTATTGTGATTTTATTATACCCCTGGACCAGCACTGAACAGGTCAACCCTCCAGAGCATTTTAAGAAGTCCTTACTTCAAATACCCACACTTGTGGGATGGTGCAAAGTGAGGATCAGATTGGTGTAGACACCTCTGATTGTGACCAATCAGTAGCGGACTATGGGTATAAATATGCTCTTAATTCAGTTCAATTTATCCCTGAAGAAGAAGCTTATGCTTCGAAACGCGTTGGATAAAGATTTTAATAAGTCCTAGGACTGTATCTCCACACTTTGTGTGATTTTTCCTGCATTGGACTGATTTCTCACAAAAAAACTGCATTCGGCAAACTGCAGTAAAGCTAAGATCGTGCTTTACGGCATCACCTCCCTTTGCGGCCGGTCGAAAACCCCGCGGGACACGTGACCTACTGCCGAAGTGAGCTGGGACGCAGTGGTAGCTGGAAACAAACCCGAGAAGGAGCAGCTATAACGGCAGCGATCGGGGAAGGAGACTGACCGAGACACAGCACCACAGAGGAGGTTTCCTACTATAACCGAGACAGCGTGTCCTGGATGCTGTGAGAGAGAATTCCTAAAGTCTGGAGGCGGCAGTGCGGCGTTGGTAAACTCATGTATTGTACATGAAATGCTTTATACCCATTAACCTGATGTACGCAGATATTATACCCTAAAATTATATCCACCCATTTTTACAAACTTCACTATGTGCGTTTGCGCTTTTGTCTTTTTTGTGTTTCATGGATAATAGATTATTTGCCCATTATTAAACACTGCATTAGCATACATAAATAAAGTAAATAAATAAAGTTATACTTACCACAACAGCAGGTCCCTCTGTCCTCCGTTGCCAGAAAGCATATATACATAATAAAGACATTCTAATGGCCCATAACCCCTTAATCACCTTAGTGGTTACTAACCGCTATAGTCATTAAGGGGTTAACCCACCCTGACCCGATACCAACCCGGGAGGCCTAAGCACCCACCCTGACTGACTATACCCACCCTATACCCATTGAGTAGTATAGTGGTACATCATAGCCATATAATAATAATATGGGCATGATAAGCCTCTATAGCAATCAATGGGCACCCTAATCACAATACAGTAATACACAAGACACACAGTAATAAAACATAACTAAACTCCAAAAAATCACACGTCACTAAATAAAAACAGTAGCCAGCTAATCCAATCAATAGAAGCAATTACAACATCAACAATGAATTAATTAAACCATTACCCAATCAAACCAATAAATTCCTAAACCAACTCAAAATGAATAGTAACACTAACCAATCCAAACAATGAATTACTACAACATTAATGAATGTAACCATTAAAACTCAAAGAAATAAATTTAAACAATCTCTGAAGTAACCATAAAACACATTAGCTAACATAATATAACATTAAGTACAAGCGAACACCAATCGCAAACCTTTTATTACATTAAGCATGAACAAGCAATCACATCCACATAATAAACTGCAATAACAAGTGAGAAATACCCCCCAAATATTGTCATAATAATGTATTAATCTGTACCCTAAAGAGGTACCGATTAATATATTATCAGTCAATCACATTGGTGACGTCACAAGCCATATTTAAGACCGTGACGCCTCATTTGAGCCCAAGAAGCCGACGAGACAGCCTCTGCTGGGATTTAACATGGGGTATTTTGGATTGACAGATGAAGAAAGAAGATAAAGAAGAACAAGAAATGGTTACAGATGAAGATAGAAGAAGGTGATTAAAGAAAGAAAATAGAAGATTGGGGTACCTGAGCCGGATCTTCATGGCGGATGGCATCGGATGCTGTTGGAGGCCTTCAAGGTACGTGAGCTTCCTGTTTCCCCGGGAGTCGGAGGGCCACCGCTTCTAATGATAAGTAATATATTCAATGCTTGAAAATGTCTCTTTTTACAGGTTTAATCTTTGGATGTGTTTTTTGATTTTTTGGGGGAGGCACATTGACTGATAATATATTAATCGGTACCTCTTTAGGGTACAGATTAATACATTATTATGACAATATTTGGGGGTTAGCCGCTAAGGTAATGAAGTTGCTGTACATGCATGTTTCCTGCCTCGGATGCATGCCGGGGGGTTCCGGAGCTGCTATTAATGGCTATCAGCTCCGGAGACACCCGGCATCAATCCGAGGCAGTTAAGGGGCCTGATTTTTTCTAACTACCGACACATCGCTGCTCATCGAGGCATCTCCCCACCAATTGACCAAAAATGTTGTGGTGAATTGGATTTAGGGAGAAGACCACCTTTTAGGGCTGCGATGGGCTGCGATAGGCCACGACAGCCGACTCGTGGGTCTTTGAATCGCGCGAGTTTATCAACCATCCGAAAATGGTCGATAAGTGGCTGATCGCTGCTCAGTTGGCGAATTGCGGATGGTGATAAAATTTTGTGTCGATACAGGCCGTTATCGAGCACTTATCGAGGCTATAATACGAGTACCCATTTTGGGTGATAAGTGCTCGATAAGGGCCTTATCGAGGCTTTCTGAATAAGGCCCTATCACTTCCCTGATAAATAATAGAACCAGAAAAGAGCTGGCAGCAGTGCACTCACATTTCTAATATGAAAGGGATAGGTAAAATTAATATGAAAATGGCACACAGTCTACAAGGCGGACTGATATATACTGTAGAGATAGGTAAACTCACCACAATTCTATTCACAGAAGTAATTTCTGAAGTATTGTGCATTGTTGGTTTTACATGGCAAGTCTTTCCTGCTGATCTTGTTTTGTAAACAGTATGTAATAATATATACCGGGAAAGCACAAGAAACACATGCAATGCAGGAACATGTCAATTCAGAATCCTGCTGCAATTGGTTTTCAAGATGGATAATAGAAATAAGGAACTATATGTTGACAGCTTGAACATTCAAGTGATAACAGTACACTACAAGACAATTTATGGAGGTTATCGCTTTCTCATCAAGAGGAAAAAGAGCTCAGTTAAAAAAAAAAAAAAATTACAGAACAGTACACCTTAATAATGTCTACAATTCGTTAATGTACACAACTTTGTTTACAGAATTTATACTGGTCTTTCCTTGCGTACAGCCGAGCCTGTCTTAAAGACCATCTTTGTACCAGTTTATTTTGAATGACAAGTGCAGTGCTTGTCTGTGTCAAATATGCTCCATAATGGTTGATGATGGGGTGCATGTTTTAAACTAGTTATGGCCTCACATAGGGCAGGAATGTTGGCCTTGTGATAAATGTAATGCCGGTAGGATTGCCAGGTGTCCGGTTTCAGGCCGGTAATTCGGATGCCTCTCCTTGAAGAAGTCAGCGCAACAGCTGACAAAACGGCGTAGATTCGCATCATCAATGTCCGACAGCTGACTGTGAGAAGAGTGCCTAATCGCATGTGAGGAGTAAGAGCAACTATTTCAGTTATATTGGCGGAACAAAGTGGAAGGCTGCATTTGTCTGTCTGTCTGGCTGAGTCTGAGTCTAACATCAAGCAGAGACACGAGTGAATATTCAATTTGAACGAATACAGCTGTCTTGTGTGAGGGGGTAATCCAGGAAGTGGAAGTGGAACAGTGTCTCCAGTGTTACCCGGATCAGCATCGCATGTTCATCTCCAGCGTGATTTCGTTGGTGTGCTGACGGAGGGACGCGGAGACCCCTGTGATCATCGCGGTTACATCCTTTGGTGAGACCATTCCTTAATCCCTTGCCTATGCTATTTGCTTACCCCCCCCATCTCCATCTATAGAGGTCAATATCAGCCTGATTTTTCCACGTTTGCATCTGCAATCTATCATCTGACGGGTCAATTACCTCTCCCCATTTGTTGCTCCAGTCATTTGTTACCTATCGAGTGACAATTCCTCCCACATCTCACTGCCTCCTACATTTGCGTTATTGGACATTTTTTGGTCAAATTTCCCTTCTTTTTTATTTTCAAGAGTACTCATGTTTTTTATTGTCATATATTGTGTTTATTGTGTCTATTGGCATCATTGTGTTTGTTTTAATCTGCTCAGTCACCTACTGTAGACTTCCTTGCTTAGTTAATATTTTCCTGTTTTTTTTATTGCTATACAGGATTGCATCTTTTTTCTTTCTTCCATTTAATCAGGATAGGCAAATCCTCATTAGGGCTGCATCCTGCTAGCTCATTTCACTAGTCACCCATTTACTCACTTATAGTATTTCATTTGTGTTAGTCCTAGCGCTGAATTCTTTCTGTGTTATTTCTATATGTATATATATATATATATATTATAGTGGAGTGAAATAACACAGCACAATGTGCCACAGAGACCCACAGCAGCGGGCCTCTAACAACACATAGAATAAATATATACTATAATCAGTGGACAATGTACATTAAGTGTGGTAACAGCACAAAGTGCCTCAAGAAGACACAGTGTGAGACTTCAACAGCACTTGGGAGAGACCAGATGTACTCCCCTCACTATTAGAATACCTATGAGTACTTAGTTAATTGTATATAAAGGCTGTATCACTGATATTGCTGATTGAGACTGATGACATCATCACGTGCTCAACGCACGTTTCCCTCCAGCTACGGAGCTTCTTCAGGAACAATTTTGCAGTAGACAAGAAGCAAAGCTTGTTTATGGCCAACCATCTCCATGGAGATGCTGTACATAGCCCCCATTGCGCATGCTTGATTGTCCATAATGGTATAATTGCTCATGCGCAAATTAGTGCATGTTAACTAAAAATAAAAATATGTTTAAAAGGTGATCTTATGGCCAAGGCAGATATAAAGTCACTGTTTAGGTTGCTACTAGTTTACACTGAAAGCTTTTAATTTCTGACAGCATACTGACATGGACAATGTTACACTGATAAATGCAGCACAATGAGTTATGCCCTATCTTGTGCCTATTTTGAGGCTTTCAATTTTTGAAGTGAAACTTCTTTAGCGGCACCTACCACATGAGGAAAATTGCATGGCAGTGAATCGAATTGATGGAGTCAGTGGTGACGGAAGTGACGTCACAGCTGGCAGAAGAGGCCATCAGCAATGTCAGCTTCCAACACCAGCAGTCACCGGAGAGGAGGAAGGGAAGGCACCGCATGGGGGAGGGTAGAGGAGAAACACACACACACACTGCTGAACACCCCCTCTCCGTACCTCTGCGGAGGGGCGGAGGGGGAGGAGAGAGAGGGTCTGGCTCCGGGATGGGGGATTCAGACAGAGACAGCTAAGACATCCCACCCCATCAGGTGTCTCTGTACCTTCACAGGGGGGCTGGCTCGGGCCAGGGACTCAGACAGCAACAGCTCATACTCTTCCCCCTCCCCTCCCTGTACCTCCGTACTTCTGTACCTCTGCTGGGGGAAAGGGGAGGGGGAGCAAAGGGGGGGAGTTGGCAGAAGGCAACAGCAGCAGGACACGGAAAATAACACGCACCACACAGAGAGAGAGACACACACACTGACTGACACACACACTGACTGACACACACACACACACACACACACACGCACACACACACACACACACACACACACACACACACACACACAAGGAATTCACAGTTACTATAAATATAGACATGCAAATAGCTAAAACACGCATTCTAAGTCAAACTTCTTTGCGTTTTGGCAATTAAATTGTGTTTTGATTTTTTATTAAAACCATCACACTTACAAATACAATTTCTGTGATCAAACAGTGACAAAAGACAAAGAAGTTTCACTTAAAATGCGCGAGCTTGGCACACACACACACACACACACACACACACACACACACACTCACACACACACACACACACACACACACACACACACACACACACACACACACACACACACACACACACACACACACACACTTTTTTTGTTCAGTGGGTATTAAAATGTAAAACGAGCTCACTAAACATTGTATACTACTGTATTTGGGTGATCTTTTCTTTGTGGGCCAACAAAAGTGTCATATGCCGAGATAGTAATGATTTTTGAAGAGGCGGCAGAAGTTGCCATGCCCCAAGCCACAGACACTCGTAACATTCCTGGGTTTATAATTGTTAATATGCAGTCCATGTTACCTAAAAAGAACATTGAAACCTTGGGGGAGGACAAAAAAAAGCATGTACAGTAAGCCAACACAGCAAGAATGAACAAAATGCAATCTTTACTTTGGCAACTAAATTTAGTATGAAAGGTACTGCCACTGGGAAGCGAGAGGGGGAAGGGGTAAAGAAAGGGAACCACGTGATAGGGTTAATGATGATATGAAAACGTGGAAAACTTTCCTGAACATTTTTAATGGTAGGTCATTTTAGATAGAGGAATGGCAGAATAATGTGCAGCTAGAAATATGCGAATACATGGTGCATAATACAAAGGGCAATCGTGTGCAGAAAAATGGTTTGTAGAATGACAAGAGAAAGGTTGGTGCAAGAAAAAGACGGTATTGGAGGGGTTCCCCATAGTTGCAGCATATTGGGTGTAAATGAAGTGGGAAAGTATTCTCTTATGGTTCGACATGAGAGTGCTACTAATGCGATCAATAACGTTCCTGTATCAATTCTAAAATTATTATGGCATTTCCTCCTGTCATATCTACTGTACATAACAATATTCTATTGAAGGCCAGTGTGATGAATAACATAGTTGATTCTTTATCATGTCTACATTGACCACTTTTCCGGAAGCAGGGGTGTGGGGCGTGGCATGTTTCTCACACCTTTGAACACTCATGGAGACAGGGCTATGGGACAGATCAGGTAGTCCCTAGCACCAGGTACATGAGCAAGATACTGTACTAATAGACCTGTAGTAGAAGCTTGTTGAAATTTAGAGATGAGAATTCAGGTATACAGAACTAGGTAGAGGTCCTAAACAATCTTTATTTTAGGGGCCATTATCATGGAATAAAAAAAATACTCAAGTGCAGCGCAGAACTAGTGGGCATTTCATTTTTGTTTAGGTGGGTAAAAGGCAAGCTTGACATAACAAAACACTTCATGATCAAAAGAATTAGGACAGAGCAAGGAGGGCAACAGAGGAAACACAGGCCCATTACAGAGGGTATGCTATGCACTTGCAGCAACACGCAGCAGCTGGGTATGATTTGCTACTCACATTACAAAACAGTGCTATCGACAACAGCTTTCATGCTAGAATTCTTCTGTGGATTTTGAATTGGTGAACTCTTGACAATAAATGCATTTGCCAACCGAGGAGGTAAATATAATGAATATGCAGTGGTTGAAGAGGATATCTTAAGCATCAGGATAAAAAGATAAAAAAAGAGAAGGGAAAAGGATAAAAAAAGTTTCCCTAAAAGGCAAAGGAAAATGGTACACGCTTTAACGCATGCTCAATAGCCACATGTAGCAGAGTCCCCCTCCTTACCTCCGGTGAGGGGGGAACTGCTGGGATAGCCGGTGGAGCTCCGCGATGTATCGGAATGCGGGTGCTGCCATCTTAGGTGTCGCTCATGTGCAGAATAGCAGGTGCGCATGCGCAGTGTGCACAGTGCGGCGGCCATCTTAGAATGGCTCTGCAAGACGCTGCCCGGGACTACAAGTCCAAGGATCATCAGGGAGGGGGACACCACATTGGAAGTCCCAGCCAATAGGGCTCAAGGAGCAGAGAGAGACAGGATATCCTGCACGGGCTAGGAACATGCGCGTCAGTCAGACGGAGGGTGGCAAGAGGGTAGGTGGTGTCTAGGAAGCAGTGCCTCATGGACTAGGCCTAGTCTTGCCCCTTAGGCCTCAGCTAGGGACGCTTCCCCATTAGTACATAGAGGTACTATTGCACCGGTGGCCGGACAGCCATACGGTGTGCTGTGGTCTGGGATCAGGCCATAGGCCCACATAGATATGTGGTGAGGCACTCTGTGGTGTTTAGGTGCCACGGGCACCCTCAGTACTTTGGGGGAACCACACAGGGGTGTTGGGTATTGTATTGTGATATTGTATTGTGGGTGTGTTTATTGTTATAGTGTGTTATAGTAAAGAAGTTATATTATACTTAGTGTACAGTGGTTATTGAGTCATATGTGGGACCATTCTGCTCTGCTGGGATCCCTCATAGGTGGAGGCACTGCACCGAATGGAAAGAGATAGATCCCACCGTGCTCCCAGAAGCAGAGGCTTAGGCCTCCTGCATGCCAACAGGTACAGCAGCACATGTAGTTCTATAGTCCTAGGGAAAGGGGGCTATACACATATGCCCTGTAGAAAATTACGGAAACAGTTACCTATCTGCCCGGCACCTGACGAGACGGTGTGCTTTCACCTCTGCAAATAAATACACAAAATGTAATTTTGACTCCTGCTCATTTTACTGTGTGCGGCAGAATTTACCCTTGTTACAAATACTATAGGTTCCCCTTAATGATCTTGAAATTAACTAAAAGAAGGTGGAGATTAAAGACATTTGACAAATTTTGGAACCCACTTGTTTTGTATTGGGGCAGCAACAGTGGCCACCAGGAATGGCCGACCTGAAAAAAACATAAAAAGAATAGGTAGTTGGGAATTATTATAGTTCAAAGGTCACATTACAGTTGAAGGGATATATAAATAAAGACTTTAGCAAACACATAACGTAACCTTGTACAAGTACTGATGCAGCCACGAGTATCCGAACACTTGCCTGGGAAAATCTGGGGCAATACCCCAGTAATGCTGCAACATTTCAGTGACATTTCTGCAGACAGACTAATCGCCCATCGGATTAACACAGCCGGGGTCCCTGGCAGTCCCATTCAAACTGACCAGCGATCCCTGCTGTGTTAATCCGATGGGCCATTAGTTTGTTTGCAGAAATGTCACAGAAATGTTGCAGCATTACTGGGAGATTGCCCCAGATTTTCAAAAGCAAGTGTTCGGATACTCGTTGCTGCATCTGTAGTTAAACATTTAAATAAAAGATATAATATATTTTAGAAGCCTTCTAACTAGAACACTGTATCACTTTATGTCCCAAAAAGGCAATGGAGCTAGGTCAGAAAGGGGCTTTTATAAGATCACAAAGAGATTAACTTGCACAATAACTAAATGAATGGTCAGGAGAGGGCAGCTGGCAATTAGGCATCGGGAAATTTAATAAGAATTGGCAGACATGTACAGACATTGCAGAATTCATCTATCCAACTTGTAGCTGGACATTTTTTATATGACTATGGGCAGCAGTATAGAGGAAGCTGTAATGGGTTTTGGCTGGGAGAGAACCCAGACAGAGAAAAGAAGTTTCGCTCCTGTGATGTGGGACCTTACCAGAAAGGGCAGTACACTGCTCCTAGTGACTCCTGGCTAGCAGAAGGCTGTTCGCAGGGCTGCAGTGTAACAAAGTAAGAGGGTGGCTGTGATGGTGAAGGGATACCCAGGCCATTAATAAAGGTGTTTGGCCTGGCTGGGTGCCCCTGAACCAGGTTGGGAATTGTAGAGTGTCAGCTCTGCAACCCAACCAGGGTAATAATACTGTGAATGTATTAAAAATGCCTGTGTCTCTCCCCTCAGGGATAGGGGGGGCGAGAGTAATACCATGTATCAACTGTATAAGTCATGTACCCGGGTCCTGAGTCATAAAAGGTAACTGTGAAGTGTCAGCTCTGCAGTCCAGGGCTGGCTGCAATCCTGTTAATGTGTAATGTGTCTAAAATGCACCCACTACGCATAAGGGGCTTCTGTAACTGTTTAAATGGTTAATTGGATAATTTTGCCTGTGGTTATGTGGTGGAGCCCGGCATTACAACACTATATCACTGTGTTGCAGACAAGCAGGGGAAGCCTTAACCGCGAGCTAAATTGGTTAAGTGGTCTGCGGTCATGAAAAGATGCCTGATTGCAACAATGTACATGTATAATGTGGTCTCATTATCCTATTAAGGTCAATTGGAGAAGTGCGCCTGCGGTTATCGATTGGGTCCGGGCATTGCAACATTGCATCCCGGCCCCAAACCGCAGACCGGGGAAAAGTTAAACCACAAACCACATCACAGTCCACACATAATTAGCTATCTAAGTTTTGATAGGAATGTCCTAGCTCGCTGATTTTTGATACGCAGCGTGCTAGGAGGTAATCATTTAACCAGGTATAGTTATGATACTCTAACGTTTATTTAAAGTCATAAATGAGAAGTGGCTCTGATTTTAGTATTTTAAAGTTATGAGAACCAGGGCATTTACATTTCAGCCAGGCAGGACAGCGGACACATTAAGCATTCAATATTGTAATTTATAATCAGCCATTTCAGGGGTGAGTCAAGCATAATGTAAGTCCGGACTTCTGAGACTCCCTGTGGAGATGACTCTAGAGTGTCTACGAAAGTCCAGGGCTTCAAAAGGTACTGACCTGGTGAAAGTGCTAAATGTCAGGAAATGTATATAAACAGTTTGCCTACCAGATGTCCGATCATCCTGGAGGAAGGTAGACATTCTGCCACCGTGCAAGGAGGCTTGGTCAGTTATGCTAAGCGGGTTAAGTGTGAAGTTAGCGCATGACCCTTGGCATACCGTGAAGCCCTTTGCCCGGCTGCAGGAACTGTTGGCAATCTTGCAATTGGGTAGGAATTTGCTTCCCACGCCAAGATTGGCTGTGTATTACCCAGATAGGCTTGGGAGGGTGTTATAAGCCCGTGCAGACTGTCGGGTATGTGTTCAACTCTGATCCATCGGAAGGTATAGCATGCGGTACAGAGATGATTCCATCGCAACCAAGGATTGTACCCCGCTATGAAAGTTCGTTAGCACTAAGGACTTGTAAACGAATTCTGAAAAGGCAGAATGAAAATATTCTTTTCAGTGAAGATACGGGGGCTGCAAGCGGTGTCCCTAGCCAAGGTCGGTTACACGGCTCTTTTTGTGCAGCAACCCCGCTTATGGGAATTGATGCCTAGAGACTGTATTTTGTGGATTTTTGTTCTGGAAATCTTTTATTTCATTTTGCTTCATTCCCGTAAGTGTTTTTTCATGTTATTTTGTAAATCAAGCTGTGTGTGTTTCTTGTGTGAATAAACTACAATTTATTTTATCTCACTTTTTGTTCAATCAAAGGATCCAGGTAATTATGTGTTAAAAGCACTGGTCTACATGACAGTGGCACAGGAGATTAGGTCATGGGTCTGCTGTGGGGTATATGATGGCAGAAACTGGTGCTGTGCTTTGCGCCTCCCGAAAATTGTGAAATGTTGGTGCAGTAACGGGTAAGTAGATGCTCTTGGTAAGGCCTTCTCAGCCAGGTCATAATATAATGTGGATAACTGGAATGTTTATGTACTCAATAAATGCTCTGACTAATTTTAAACCCATCATTGGTGTGAAGCAAATAATTTTATGTGGGGTATGGAGAGGTGTAGGGGGATACACTAGATAAAGGCCTGGTTGCCTAGCTAAAGTCACCGGTTGTGAATACTTTTCTCTTGTTTACTACCATGGATTAAATGACAGTAAAAGTGGCCAATTGATTACAATTTTAGTTATGATTCTGGTCAGTCTTTTATATCTTTTATAACTTAGTCCTATTTTCTTTAAGAAGCGCATTACATTTGGAGAAATATAGAACCACTTGTCATCATTATGCAATGCACCATGATCATTTTCAAGGGGGGGACGAGAGGGGGTAGGATCAAATATTAATTCTGCCCTCCATACACAATGAGGGTTAAATGTTTATGCAGTACTTTATGTGTAACATAGTGTATACAAAGTCTATGAACAAAATAATGTCATTTTAAGAAAACCTTGCAAAGGATAATGGTACAGTAGATACCCTCTTCATCTTTATCATTGTCGCACCATTATTTACATTGTTTTCTGCCATATTTTCTTGCTGATACCATGTTAAACCTTTACATTAATTACACTATATACACTTTACTGGTGATTTCCCAGTTGCATGCATACAGTAGCTTCAGCAATCCACTGATGTAAACAAAATGAAAAGGGTCAAGGCTGCATGATAAATGAGGTAGTCTTTTACTGCTCAGGAAAAAGGGTTGAGATCATAATCATAGCAAAGTCAAATCAATGAATAATAAATCAGAGAACAGTTCATTTCTTTATTTATTTATTACCGTGTAGAGGATAATTTAGCACTTACCTTGACATCATTGACATTCATCCTTGTTCCCTCCTTCCCTACAAAGATATCATCTATGTCCACAAGAATGTACCTATCCAGGGATAGCGTTAGCTTCCTCTTTGATAGAAAAGAAATAGCATCTACGAAAACTAGCTTGTGTAGCCAAAAGTTCAAGTTATTGCCAAAAAAGACTCGCTGAATCCCATCGTGAAGACCCAAATCATGGATAACTGTGGCAAATGAGGAAACTTTAGATAGTGAAGGTGGAGCACTAACGGGCATTTTTACTTTGGTGAAAACCACGGGTTGGAAGAAAGAATGGTTAGCCTCAAATACTGTCCATTCATTTCCAAGTAAAGGCCCTTTGCCTATTTTCGAGGATTTTGTTATGTGAAGTAAAGGTGTGTGAGAATTAATACAACAGTTTTTCACGCCCATATTGCTATGGACCATGAACGGAAAACCCTTCAGATGGAAACTCTGCATGTTGTTTTCATTTCCTTTGAGAAATCCAATAATGCCAACTCCATATTGAAGACAGTATTTATTCAGAAGCTCCCGGTTCCATGTGTCCATGTTCACATATTTTATAAAGTTTTCATATATAATGAGGGCATATTTTCCTATGTGGTTTTCTGTAAGTGGTGGAAGATCACCTTTTCCAGGTGCAATCTCTGCGTGGAACTGAAATCTGCTGGATTCTAGAATACTAATGATGTCTTGGCCAAGTTGAGTGTATTGACTCTCTATAAACACCAGAACAATTGCCTCTGTCCTTAAAGAAACAGAAGGTTTTCCAGTTCTCTGCTTTAATAGTTTGTATGGCAAAGATTCAACATCTCCACATTCTATTTCCGTGGACTCTTCTGAGAGTTCGCTGTCTTGTTTATAACCACTATACAAATAATAGGCTGAAATGACAATGCTTACCATGCAAAAAGTGGCAAGCAGGAGGATTGTTCTCTGAAAATGTTTTTGAAATTTCATGATATAACTCATGTCGGGAATTTTTTTTACTAACAATAGCCAGGTAACAAATTGATGTTAATGGCTCATTCCAGTCAAATCATTTATGTAACCATTGCAGCACATCTGTTGCTCTCCAGAAAGCTTCAGAGAATGTGAAGACTGAAAGAGAAAAGAACAGGTGTTTATTTTAAAAAACAAGCATCTGAAAGCCATAGAAACATTTAAAGCCTTTCTATCACATTGGTCTGAAGCACATACTGCACATCACCCACGTGATTTATGTTTTGTAACTGACTGGTTTCATTTTTGGTTGACAGCTAACATTAGTTCTGTGCAGTTTATAACACTGTATCAGTGCCTGTTAGGCTCTATGCTAGGGCAGATAAATGCTTCTGTGAGGAGTAAATCAGGATGAGTAGATATGCTCATCACATATGTGATACATCCTCTACCATTCAAGAAAAGATTGGTATATCAATTTCTACTAAGTGATGCTATTCCACAAAACACCATTAAGTGCTGGAAGACACCTAATGGCTCATTCCCTTGACAGTGTCTTCTGGTGTCAGAAGGTGTCATATGGAATAGCATGGTTCAGTATAGATATAGCAGCAGATAATACTCTCGTTAATGCATCACGAGTCCAGAAATAATTGGTGAAATATAAAGCAATACATTGGTTTTATTGCAGCTGTGTTAAATAATGCGTTAAATATTGAGTTAACATTAACAAAGTGCATCTTGTTAATCAGTATCATAACATCTGCTACAGTACGGTATTAGTATGGTCCATAGTGTTTGACAAACATAAAGACATCAGCCTATATTTACTAAGCAGTGCATATTTATCAAGCAATATTAGGCCATTGTAAAACACCTTACAGCCCATTCAAATAAATTGAATGAATTTGAATTGACTTTAAGTAGTCTTTTAGAATCGGAAAGGATCTTATGACATAACTGACATTAAACTGCTTAGTAAATATAGACCATTATCCAATTAAGGTTTTGCAGGGACTGGGTTCTGCTTCGCGTAGTCTTTCATTAAAACCATTCAGATTATTTCTATTTAATAAGTATCAGGGAAAGCATATTCTTTAGTAGTGAAATGTGAACATCTGTGTTGGAATCCCTTATGCTTGGAAGTCACTCCAAAACTGAAGTGGATAAATTACACTCTTTAGTGCATAAAAATTGCTATTGATATGCTATGAAGAAGTCAGGATTAACAAATTCGGGAAGCCTTGGTTTGCACTATAAATTCAGAAAAAAAAGAATACATTATTTGTAATTACTATCAAGGGGACCATTATAGATTGATCTGCTCAATTATATGGGAGTATTGGAATTGATGGGTGCTTCTGCTAAGTGTTATATGACTACTTTGCACACGTGAGATGTCCCTGCTGCTCACATCAGTAACTTGTTACCCTTATAATGTCTGAAATAATATTGCTAGGTCAATTACTTGAGAATATTGAACTCTCCATAAGACTATTACTCTATTATTAAGCTTCCCAATTACATAGCATAACTCCTAAAAGGTAAGCAAGTGAATAGCGTGCATTAAACAATTTACTGTAAGTAGGTGTACTTACAAATGCAATAACATTTTGTTACTGGTTTTACATTTATTACAAATGTATTTTTATTGTCACAATTTAGTTTGTAGATTTTTTTAAAATACTTTAATTTTATGTGTTCCATCTAAAGTAAACTATTTTTGAAAATGTTATTTTAAAGGTGCACACAACAATCTTTTGTAAATAATTTAGCAATGTAATTGGACTACTTAAACAATTTAAACTATGCTAAAAATAAAGATGTGGTGGATTCTGTTTTTTTTTATACAATCTATTAAAACTTGCATTTATTATGGGCTTCTGAATGGGGGAGTGTTTGTCAATTGATTGTTATCTTTACCATTATGCCTTTGTTAGGCTGGGGCCATAGAGGGGTGAGCAGTTCGGAGCCGCACTGACGCTGAGGCTCGCCTGCGTAAATCTGCGCGATTTCATGCCCATGCAGGCGAGCCAGCGGGCGCGATCGGAGGCGGGGGGAGACTGAGGGAGGCAGGGCAGTGACGTCGCTGGGCCAATCGCCCGCGACACACCGACGTCAACGTCACAGTGCCGACGTCACGGCGCCTTGACGCTGCTCCGCGCTGATTGGATGTTTTCAGCCGACAGTGCTCTGAAAAACAGCTTGGCTGTCGGCTGAAAAATCCAGCGCCTCAGCACGCCTGCGGACGCTCGCGTGAGCCCCCTCTCAAGGCATCCTCATTGAGGATGCAGGGGCTCAGCGCGGAGCGTCCGCACGGCTCAGCGCGGCCTGTCCTTCTATGGACTCGGCCTTAGGGAGCCAATAATGATTGGAAAAGTTTAATGCATGTAAATATTGATGAATGGACAGCAGTTACATAATTTTAAATATGGATTCATTGGGTATAAAATTATGTTGTACACAACTGTTGTGTAAGACTTTAGAGATATTTACCAAATGAGTGACTAATTACAAATACTACTTGAACAGTTCAATAATACTTTAAATATACCTTATTTATTCTGAGCTTGGAGATTGATTTGTAATATATATATATATATATATATATATCATACACATTTTAAGTTATGTGGGTAAAAAAGCGACAAGAAACCTCCACCGTATAGAATATAACAAATAAAAAGATCACTTGTGAGTACATTCACATGTCTTAGACAGGTCTGCAACCCTGCCTTTCACCATTTTCACCTAGCATACAGTGCTTCCACTGCAGGAAGGGATTCTGGGAAATGATATGCAAATGAGCACACTGTCCCCTTTTGCCCAAGGGTTCCATGTAAAAATGGTTTTCAGGCAAAAGGGGATACGGTGTGCTCATTTGCATGTCATTTTTCAGAATCACTTGCTGCAGTGGAAGCACTGTATGCTAGGTGATAATGGTGAAAGGCAGGGATGCAGACCTGTCTAAGACATGTGAATGTGCTCACAAGTGATCTTTTTATTTGCTATATATATATATATATATATATATACGCAGAATAAATGAGTACTTCAGTATTAGCTAATACCTTTTTTATTTGGACTAGCAATTTATGTCATAGGACAAGCTTTCGAGAGTTCTCCTCTCTTCCTCGTGTGAGCAATACTGGTTTACAAAGGAATCTATGACTAAAACAGAGGTTAGGACGCAATGTCAAACTAGACGGCTACATACAGAGCTTCAGATTGTGAGTTTCCTCACTAGAATCAGCACAGCAGAAAAAACAACGTGCAACCTATACCCCATGGAGAGATCTGCAATCAAGGAACTGCAAAACAACTACAACATCACCATACAACTAGCAGATAAAGGAGGTGCCGTGGTGCTTATGAACACAAATAAATACATAGAAGAAGGCAATAGACAACTCACAGACAACACCTACTACAAGAAACTCACACAGGATCCAACCCAGGAATATACAAAGCAACTCATGAATCTCATCAAATCCTTCCCTAACCACCTGCAACCACAATTGAAGCAACTAATACCTGACAACTCAGGAGTTGGGATCTTCTACCTGCTGCCCAAAATCCAAAAAACAGAAAACCCCCGGCAGACCAATTATAACAGGTATGGATACACTCACTGAACAAATATCAGGCTTAGTGGAGAATATCCTCAAACCTTTAGTCACAAGCACCAACAACTTCATACAAGATACCACAGATTTTCTCAATAACCTTAACAACATCAACCAACTACCATCCAACACACTGCTAGTTACTCTGGATGTAGAATCCCTTTACAGCAACATTCCTCACAAGGATGATATTGAGGCATGCTTGCAATTCCTTACAACATCTCGTCAGGATCAGAAATACAGAGCTGAAGTAATTACCGAACTAATAGAATACATCCTCACACGCAACTACTTCAGCTTCAACAAGGACATTTACCTAAAACTAATGGGGACTGCAATGGGTAGCAAGATGGCACTGCAATATCCCAATCTTTTCATGGCAAATCTTGAACAAAGATTCCTAACTACATGCCCCCACAAACCCTACAAATATTACAGATACATTGATGACCTTTTTATAATATCGATAGAGGGTGAAGGAAACCTAAAACAATTCCACGAGTCCCTGAACTCATTCCATCCATCAATTAAACTCAAAATGGATTATTCGGCAAACCTAGTAAACTTTCTAGATACAACAGTGACACTGAAAAATGGCAAACTACACACATCTATATACAAGAAACTAACAGACAGATGCAGTTACCTTCACAACTCCAGCTTCCATCCCACTCATACAACACAAGGCATCATACAAAACCAGGCTATAAGATACCACTGCATATGCTCTGACACTGAAGACAGAAACAGACATCTTACAACCCTGACCGAATCGTTCAGACAGAAGCGATACAAGCCAAAGACTATTGCCAGAACTATTACATCTGCACTAAAAGCCCCACGAGAACACCTGCTACACTACCGACACACTTTATTGAAGTGTGGTCGGTACCGCAAGCCGGGAAATCTCCCGGCTTGCTAGTGGCCGCCCCTCGGCGTGCCGCGCGTCATAGACGCGCGGTCACGCGTCATCGGGAGCGTGCGCCCGCTGCACGCGTGTCCAGGGGCTCCCCGAGGGAGCCCTGGTGTCCCGCGATCGCGGGACAGCGGCAGGGGGTTCCGGGGGACCCGGCGGACCCGGCAGCGGTAGGGAGAGCGCCCCGATCGGAGGGCGCTCTTCCGCTGCTTCGGCGTGCGCCCGTCACACTCGGGCGCTCGCCAGGCTACTGCTGCGGCACAGAACGGGCAAATGCTCGAATAAACTGTGCCGCAGCAGTACAATACAGACAGAACCTACCACACGCATACCACTAGGACCAATGATGATATATTGGTGAAACAGCCAAAAACTTCAAGGTAGAATGAATATGCACAGGCACTCTTACAACACCATGAAGAAGGAAGATACTGCTCACCAGTGGGACATTATTTCTCACCACCCGATCATTCCATAAATAATTTAAAAATCTAAATCTTCAATGGAATGTTTAAACGCACCCAAGAATGGAAAACATTTGAACTCAGAATGATAAGACTCTTTGACACCAAAACAAGAGGACTTAATGTAGATATGGGGTTTGTCACGCACTATCACAATTGTTTGTAATTACCTTGTCTGCCTCTCTGCTAATGTTTTTATTCACATCTTCCCCCCCCCCACAGAGCACCCCCATGCCCCTCCATGCTGTTTCTTGTCACCATTGTATTACCCTTCCAATGTCTCCAAACATTCCTTTCTCACCCTACCTTATCTACATCTCTTTTTTTTCTGCTTTCCTAAACTCTGTTTTAGCCATAGATTCCTTTGTAAATATGAGGAAGAGAGGAGTGTGTGTGTGTATGTGTGTGTGTGTATATATATATGTGTGTGTGTGTGTGTGTGTGTGTGTGTGTGTGTGTGTGTGTGTGTGTGTGTGTGTGTGTGTGTGTGTGTGTGTGTGTATATCAAAAAAGGTAATTTTCACAGTTTAAGTTAATATACTGTATTAAGTAGGTTTCTATAGAAACAGATCTAATCGTATTTGTTTCCAACTCTTTTCAGTTAATTCAATCCTACACTGACTTTTATTTTACTACTCTGTCAGGTAATGTTATTCCACATACAGTATATATGTATGTATATATATATATATATATATATATATATATATATATACATACATACATACATATATACTGTATGTGGAATAACATTACCTGACAGAGTAGTTAAATAAAAGTCAGTGTAGGATTGAATTAACTGAAAAGAGTTGGAAACAAATACGATTAGATCTGTTTCTATAGAAACCTACTTAATATCTTAACTTAAACTGTGAAAATTACCTTTTTTGATGTGCATCCCATTGTATGGATGTTAGTGTGCATTATCATAGCAATATGAATAGTGTCAGTAGACGTATGCATGATAGCAAACAAAAGACCAACATACATACTGTAAGCAGAAGAAATGAAATATTAAAAAAAGGACTGTATTATGATATGATATAATATATATCCTAGTTGATGTAGCATTAGTATTAATTAATTATGCAGGGTGGTGAGTTGGGTCAGAAAAAAATCAGACGAGAACATTATATTTATATATCTATATGTCACTCGCATGCTGTATTGCACTATTTCCCATTGCTTAGAAAACAAACATTATAATGAAGGGTGAGAAAGTACATGTACTGAAGGCTCTGACAAACTACAAACATCTGCTGTTGTACTTTAAATATGGAAGAGAAAGAAAAAGAATAGGCATGAAGGAAAACAGTGAATATTAACAGTGTCCGTTAAGCAAATATGCTGCACGCTCATATAACCTTGCAAAAGTGAATTATTTAATAAAGCTTCATTTCACTAATTTAATTTTGTCTTCAATAATTCCTTTTACACGTTAAGTGCAAAGTGAAAATGCAATGATATTAAGCATTTTCAGGGAATGTTTCTCACTTCTCTGGACAATCCCGTTGTGCAATGGTATGAATAAAAATATTCATACACTACCATATATGAATATTTTACAGACAATTGCTAATCGAATGTAGTGGACAATATATTATAAATGTGTAAAATAAGATATAAATAGTGTAAAGCTCCATAAAAATCTAATTTAAGGCAAATGTCTGATTGTCCCCCTATGTTGTTAATGTCAATGCCAAAACACTCAAAAAATATCATTATCTCATGTCTATCCCTCAACATCCCCAGTTTTTAACAGTGTAGTTATACTGTATTTTATTCTACTATTAGGGATTATTCGTGGGCTATAGGGGTAGATCTTCAGAAATGCACTAAATGAGAGCACATAATATTATGTTACTTAATTACAGTAGGTAAGAGGCATTAATTTTCATTGAGGGAACCTCAAAGCTAAATAAAGTCCATTAGCAAAACTACCATCCTTATGTTACCTGCAATTTTCCATACACTGAACTTGCGCATTGATCAAACTATAAGCTGCGCTGTTAAGGTAGCGTTAATAACAGAAATGTACGTGTGTTACCAAAAGCTAATGCAAATCTTATTATAATATTAGAAATATATCATTTTTGCACCCATTAACTTTTTTAACGTAATTATGTGGTATATAATGTAATTATGACTGTATAAAGTATGTCCAGCCGTCAGGTATTTTAATTGTACATTAATATAAATGAAATATTAATTAATATTGTTGAGGCATGTACGTATGGATACACATTATTGTTTATTATGTACACTCATACTTTATACAGTCATTATTACATTATATACCATATGTTGCAGTGAGAACCAAAAATTGATTGTCCAAAAACGAGTAGAATAAACAAGAAATTATTTATTTATTAAAGCAATTGCAAAGAGACCAAATGAGTAAGTCTCAATGTTTGTTCGGACCCCCAAAACACTAAAACAGCTTGCATACTGTCAATCTTAGTCACCGGATATATTACACAATTGTTATACAGCTAAGGTAATGTAATGCTCATATAAGGAATATGATGAAATATAATGCCAAGCTAAACTATTTCTGCTTTTCACCCACTATTTCTACAAAAAGAACTCTTATCTTGTTAGTGGCATATGACCCTGAAGTTGCTAACAGTAACCCTTGGTAAACATTCTAGTCTGTCTCACTTTCCCCATTCTTCTCAGACATTCTTTGCAAACTATTCACAAACTGATTAACTCTTTCATCACCTGGTCAGTCTTGACATACCATAATGTAACTCAGAGGCTCCATACACAATCCAATTCTCACAGTCCAATTTCTGTACTACCACAGCCCCCCATTCATGAAAGGAATATTGGTGATGTTTGCACAGACTTTTTAGGGCAGACTGACCCTCCACCGTCAAGCAGGGAGCCCGTCCACCTAATTCTCACTCACATCAATAGCAGCTAGTTCCATTCGAGTATCATCCATCTGTGGGTTCAGTGGATCAGGACCATAGAGTGAAGTGGATACTGATGGGCCTTCCCTGAGAGCATGAATAGGTACGGTCGCATCCACACACCTGGATACCAGGTTCCTTCCCAGAGGGACGATCAGGATAACCACCATAATTACACACACAATCATATTTTGTAACACTAAAAAAAACATTTAAGACAGAATGCCTATATAAGTGCCTGTGAGCACTGGTTACACACAAACAGAAAACACTCAAGGGAATATTCCCATAACTTCTGCAGCACAGACATAAGACAATCAGAAATCACACTTCTCTCATACACAGCAAAAAAGAAAACATAACCAAAAACAACATATACATTTACACTCAGGTTGATGAAACAAAACAGTTTGATTTTATTCCTACAAAAACAAAGTTAATAAGAGCAAGTTTAATTTTCTATTCTTATAATTATAACTAATTTGAATACTTTCAGGGCTATGATGCTACTATTGATTCTACTGTATGTGCCCGCAGAGAGTACTTATTGTATATAAACTTTGCAGGGGTCCCTCACTGGCACTGGAATAACCTTGTAGCCCTAATCACCCATGTCTCCTTTCACACCGGGCTTGATGCGTGTTCTTGATCACAGAACAATTACCTGGACCATTACCTGATAGCCCCAACTCACATTTCCCCTTTAATACACCATTCACACCCTTGCTTCTATTTCCCTGTATATGCTTTAAACAATTGACTCCTGAGTTTCCAAAATTCTGACTATTTCCTCAGAACACCAGGGACCCCCTGCACAACCAATGCAATCATTACTTGTTTTATCCTTGGATCCTGTCCCTCAGGACTCAACTTGAGCCTGAACAATTACGCATTTTAACACAGTGTCTTGCCCATGATATGGTGCCAGTTAGGGATACTGGGTCTCAATGTCTCAGAGGTTTGTCCAGTGTCCTGAGATGTGAGGATCATGTCAACTACACCAAAAACTGTTGTAGTGAGAACCAAAAATTGATTGTCCAAAAACAAGTAGAATAAACAAGTAATGATTTATTTAATAAAAGCAATTGCAAGGTTTAAGGGTTCCATTCCAGGCTTGGGCTGGAACCCGCCCTTACCTGGCTGTTGTGGAGATTTTGATTACTAACAGCCTGCTATATTGGCTGCACCTGTTCAAGGGATTAAATAGCAGCCAGTGACTTCCAGGCCCTGTCTGAGCATTGTATATGTTTACCTTGTGTTCCAGGCCACCTTGGGTTACTGATACTTCCTTGTTCATGAGCTTTCCCTGTTCATGAGGCTAGCCTGTTGCTGAGCCTTCCTTGTTTGTGAGCCATCCCTGTAGCTTCCCTGTTCCGGAGCCTAGCCTGTTCATTTGGAATCCCGGTTGCTGATCCCGTACCATGACCCAGGCCTCGCTGCCTGTCGCTTGACTTGACCCTTTGCCTGTTGCTTGGACTTTGCACCACTACCGCCTGCCCTGACCTCCTGCCTGCTTACCGACAACGGATACGCTTACAGGACTCTGTCCCTGGGCTCTGGTCGGTTAATTTGCATCCCTACCTCAGCCCTGCGGGTCCGCTACCTGATCGGAGACGAGCACCGTCACACAAGGAGGCCAAATAAGTAAGTCTCAATGGTTAGACCCCCAAAACACTAAACAGCTTACCACCGGATATATTACACAATTGTTATACAGCTATGCTAATGTAATGCCATATAAGTAATATGATACAACATTATGCCAAGCGAAACTATTTCTGCTTTTCACTATTTCTACACTTATCTTGTTAGTTGCATACAGTATGACCCTGAAGTTGCTAAAGTAACCCTTCCCTCTGTAACCCTTCTCTCAGCTATTCACAAAAAGGTTAACACTTTCGTCACCAGGTCTTGACATACCATAATGTGTCTCAGAGACCCCATAACATAATCCAATTCTCACAGCCCAATTTCCACACTTTCACATCTTATAAGTTCACACAAACATATCACAAAAAAATATAATTAATTCATGATGTGCTTCAGACATTTATATGATCCATAATCAATATCTTTGTATGACACATTGCTTTTAGGCTATTCCCAGAAATAACTCAATGATAATCAGGGTCTCTGGAGGTGAATAACAGCAGCTTTTTGAAAGTACCAAATATCATAGTGTTATTCTCATGCACTAACATGAACGAAGGTCTGAGGCTCTCTGTTGTTAGGTGAAATGCTCATTATCATATGATTTTCATATGAGTAAGCCTTAGGTCTACTAAAATTTAAGGCTCCATTATTTTTAAGGTACATGACTGAACAACCTAGCATTAAGCCAGAGCCGGCTTGAAATTTTCTGTGCTCGGTGCTGTGGGGAGTGGGGGGCATCTAACCTGCTCCGGCATCTCCTCATCTCAGCGACATTGCAGTGTCATATGACTTTGCGACGTCACGTTGTCGCAGAGATGACGAGAAGCCAGATTGAAGGTACAAGGCACTTACAGAGGCCCCGGGCTCTTCCCTGGCAATCAGTTTAACTATTGTAGGGTAGAGCGCGGGGCCTCTGTATGTGCGTGGCTCGGCACCTTTTGTGTTTTTTGCGTTACGGATATAGATACATTAAATTGATACGTTAAAAAAATGAACGACCTTCTAAGGATCTACCCCACAGACTGCTGCCATATGAAGCTTTTACAGCTATTGCTATTTAGGAAGCTATAGTATGTATCCATTGTGGAAAGCAATTGGATTTTCTTTAATAAAACTAAGACTGGTTATTGCACCAGAATTCTAGATGTATACCAAGAAAATGTTGATATATAATGATATGCAGTCGTTTAATGCTAAAGCTTTAGAAATAAATGACTGCATATCACTGTACAGTATAGTTGCAAACTTTTCAGTTACCCCAAATTAATAGTTAAAATATATTTTTTTGACAACCCATTTAGAAACTGGAAAGGGATAATACCTGTAATGTATTGGAGTGTTTATTGTAGTTTATTTGGGGCTAGGATATGCATTGGTACAGTGTTGCTGACTTTGCATGCACTGGCTATTTAGCTGTTTGCATATCAAACAGCAATTCTGATAGCACTACATGTTTGAAAGTGGGGTGTATGCGTCATCAGCTTTCCATAATCGAATTACACACTGCTCTGATTAGTATAAATAAATCAGCATTTGGTATTATACTAGGCCTTTTGATTTTTAAGGTAAAACTGCTTTAATGTTTCAGTGTTAATCATGAAGCTGGCCTAGCCCAAATGGATGGCAACAGCCGATGACCGGGGGGCGCGGCGTCTCCAAACCTGGCTAGCCGCAGGAGCGACCGGGGGGCGGAGCAGGAAAGGGGCCTCAGGAACCAAGCCTGCAGCCAGGAGCAAGCATCGGTCACCTGTTCCTGGCAGAAGGGGCTCGGGGCTGGTAAAGCTGGGGGTTGAAGCGAGGTGGCAGGTCACCGGGAAGTACTTCCGTGTGCCCCCTCTTGCGTTACCAAGCACCGAGCATTCTGACGCGGTCTGGCGGTACGCTATCTCCAGTTATTATTAATAAACAAAGTCACGGCTGTTATACCTCCAGACTGTGTTTTCTCGTTATTCGTATGCTATACTGTATGTAGATAGTGTTAAGGGTAGAGAGGTGGGGGATGCTCGCGTCTCCTTGGTCATTAGTTTAAACATTAATGAGCAGGCTCTTCCTAAAGCTGACGACAATAGCCATGTTACTTCGTAGACATCAGATGACACTTGAATTCAATGTATGTGCCAACATGCGGAAAACTTTAATCAATCGTTACACTTTAAGCTTGAAATTATCATTGGCTAGGGAGAGAAATGCTCAGTTGCATTATCTGAATTCAATTGCTCAATTATTAAGCATCGTTTTTAAATCATTATGCAAAACTCAGAGCAATACTACATCCCCCCCTTTTCTTTTTCTTTTTTTTTTCTTCTTATTTGTATACTGTATGTAAAGCATGTGGCAAAGTTTGATTCTACATTCTTAAATACTGTAAACTGGCAATCGTTTGGTGCTCCTGTTTTAATGTTAAAAAATTCTAATTGGTTGACTAACATAATGACGCCTTCAGTCAGTGTAACTCAACAGTTACAATGTATCCTTATATTACTAAGGTAACGTTATCTATTGTTACAGTTTGTAGTTCAAACAGCTGGGAACATGGGCAACAAATTATCACAAACAGGAAAATGTTGCAAAGATCTTGCACTGCTGGGGAGGTGGGCTAAAACCTGTTACAGAAATCCAAGAATGCTTTACAACTAATTAAAAATGCCATTAAGAGTTGAATAATAATAATAATAATAAATACAAAAAGTATTATCTAATACTACAGAACTTATTTATTTAAAAAATATATATACTACTAGCTGATATACCCGGCGTTACCCGTGAGTTAAATTTCCCGCTCCCTCCTCTTCCCCTATTTCTGTGCTCCCCCTCTTTCTCTGTTCCCCCCCCCCCCCCCAGAGGGAGGGACAGTGGACAGGAGGGGGGGGCGAGACAGTGGATAGGAGGGGGGGTGGGGACAGGGGACAGTGGACAGGAGGGGGGGGAGGGGGACAGTGGACAGGAGGGGGGTGGGGACAGGGGACAGTGGACAGGAGGGGGGGTGGGGACAGGGGACAGTGGACAGGAGTTGGGGGTGGGGACAGGGGACAGTGGACAGGAGGGGGGGTGGGGACAGGGGACAGTGGACAGGAGGGGGGGTGGAGACAGTGGACAGGAGGGGGGTGGAGACAGTGAACAGGAGGGAGGGGACAGCGGACAGGAGGGGTGGGGGGACAGTGGACAGGAGGGGGGGCAGTGGACAGGAGGGGGGGATAGTGGACAGGAGGGGTGGGGGGACAGTGGACAGGGGGGGGGCAGTGGACAGGAGGGGGGGCAGTGAACAGGAAGGGGGGGGCAGTGGACAGGAGGGGGGGCGACAGTGGACAGGAGGCGGGGTCACAGTGTCACACACACAGTGTCACACACACAGTGTCACACACACAGTGTCACACACACACACACAGTGTCACACACACACACAAATAGTGAGAGACACACAGACACACACACACAGTGTCACACACACAAACAGTGATAGACAGAGACAGACACACACACACACACACACACAGTGAGACACACACACAGAGGTGTCAGTCCTGTGCGGCGCCTTTCTCAGGCGCAGGCCCCGCCCCCCCCGCAGTCCCAAGCGGCGCCTTTCTCAGGCGCAGGCCCTGCCCCCCCGCAGTCCCGAGCGGCGCCTTTCTCAGGCGCAGGCCCCACCCCCCCCCCCCGCAGTCCCGTGCAGAGCCTTTCTCGGGCGCAGGCACTGCCCCCCACAGTCCCGTGCAGCGCCTTTCTCGGGCGCTGTACACCCCACCCACCTCCACCGCCATCCGCAACATACACCGGCAGAGGCAGGAGAAGGAGGCGAGAGTGTGGCGGGAACAGCGGCCATGCAGCGTGAGCAGGGGTGAGCGGGACAGAAGGGAGCAGCGGAGCCTGGTGGTGCGGGTAATGGGGTGAGCCGGCGAGGAGGTGAGCTGGGGGGGTTAGGGAGGGGAGGTGATCTGGGGGGGTTAGGGTGGGGAGGTGAGCTGGGTGAAGAGGACAGTGGCCGGGTGCTTGTGTGTGTGTGTGGCAGTTGGGTGAGGAGGAGAAGAGTGGCAGTTAGGTGACGTCAGAGCCATAGAGCCACGCAGGCCAATGGGAGTCGCGGGTGGGCGGGCAGACCCATGGACGAATCTGATTGGCCACATCTACAACCCCACAAACTTCAGATTTATATATTAAGATTTCACGTTTTGCTTCTTTAAGAATTAAGTTGGTAACTTTGCACGTTTGAAGATCCTTACATTTATATTCTGCTACATGACTTTAAGTACTCTAGGTCACAAGGATTAGTGACAGGCAAGTCAATGTTGGCATGTCGTCATGTTAGCTAAAATTGTGCAGTAAAATCTAATGTAACTATTTTTCAGAAATATTTTCCTGACATTCAGCTACAATTATAGTAGATTGCATATTATACCGTCTGCTACATGACTGATAATTAGTCCTGTAATTAACATGTACAGGACTAAAACTGTTCAGACATTCAAAATCCCTTAATAAGAATGCATCCTACTTATGGAATTTATAATTCAGCAAACTCTATATTTAGAGCATTAAACCATTACTTATTGAAAATGATGTCTCTCGTGTCTGAGCATAAAACAAAATGTGCTTTACAGGCACAACTACTAATTAACTTTATGAGCTTTTTCATATTATTTGCTATTGTGAAATACTGTAGAAAGGCATTTTAGAGCTTCTATAAATGTACTTGGACTAAAATAAGCATTTTGCTATAAGATATAATTTGCTTTGCAGCATTATGCGTGTAACATCTTCCCAGATCCAATTACCAAATCAATAAATATGTTTTATTCTGTAAAGCTAAATTTGAGTATCTTAGCAGTTATTCATTAAACTGCGATAGTATCGCACGGAAACTTCCATTGCCGTCAATGGGAGTTTATGTGCAATATTGCTCCAATTGGCACTAACGTAGTTGATTAAATAGTCCGTTTACAGTCAACAGCACAGTTGTACTATGAGCAAATATGTAATTTTAGGCAGAGTTAAAATTAACCTGGTAAGACTGACAAGTGTGAGTGTGAGAAGGGGGTGAGAGAGCGAGGAGGTGTGTGAGAGAGTGAGAAGGTGTGTGAGAGAGCGAGGAGGTGTGCGAGAAGGGGAGAATGTAGGAGAAAGAGGGGGGTCTCCCAATGCTGACGACACAAGGTTGGGGCCCAGTAGAAACTGTAGTCCTGGTCCCCAGGAAAGATGTAAGCCTTGATAATACTGTACTTCAGGAACTTTGTGTTATTACAGCATGGAGCCTAGCAAATTGTGTGCAACCATGGAGAGTTAAGGCTTCAGTGAATACTGGGTCGCAGTGGGAAAGAGCTGGGGCCCACAATACACACACACAATAACCCCCTCCCTAATACACACACAAACACATACACACAATAACCCATCTCCCCAAAATACACATGCACAATAACCCTCCCTGCCCAACAACACACACACACATACACAATAACGCCCCTCCCCATGCACACACACACACACACACACACACACACACACACACACACACACACACACACACACACACACACACACACACACACACACACACACACACACACACACACACAATAACCTCCCTTCCCCCAATACACACAATAGCCTCTCTCCCCACATACATACACCCACACATACTTTCCCAGAACACACATTCTTTACCTTACCCTGGAGGTAAGCCTCCGATGCTACGCTGATCCCGTGGGCGTATGCAGAAGTTGGGCCATACTTCAAGGCAGGCCAATCTTCAGTGCGTGGATATGGGTGGGGCTTCAGTGAAGGCAGGGCCATAGCAGGGGAGAGCTGGGGAATGGCAGCCAAAAGAAGCCCAGCAGCTGGACACAGATCTTGGGCCCGACCTCTGGCAAGGCCCAACTTTCAATACCAGCTGGCTGGGTTCCCGCATCCATGAGCTGAGGACTATTTTTATCCTGGCTCTCCCCCCCTCTCGGCGGCCCTGAGTATTATCACTCATCTTGTGAAGTTTACAAGAGAATAGAGTGGATAAAATAACAGGCACATACTGCAAAAGCATAAAACAAATAAATACAATATCAGAAGGGAGATCCTTTATAATTATAACATATTTGATAATAAGGTAAGAAAATTGTTGTATGGCAAAAGTGTTTAAATATACAGCAAAAAGGCTGGTAGCATACATTTGTATACTATTAGTAAGACACTGAGATTTCTTAACTGCAAAGTTAAATATATCTTCCCCCCCTTTAGTAAAGGACAACTGTGCGCAATTACTACTGTAGATGTCCAACTAATTACCTGGAGTCTATTTAATTACCACATATTTAGACATATTCTCTAAAGGGAGTCTTAAAGTGGTGGATCACTAGATGTAATTAATATCAGATACTCACAGCTAATTTTAAACATGAGGATTCCAAGAAGATCATTAGGGATCAAAACAATTGTTGAGCTCTCATATCTATTTGTCACCCCAAATATATACAATATAGACATATTATTCTAAGGGAGTCTTAAAGTAGTGAATACGTAGATACAATTAATATCAAATAATTGTAAACAATATGAAGTATAGGACCCCAAAAATATTTTTATGGATCTAAAAGATAATTATGCTCTAATATATATTTGTCATCACCTCTTTGGCAGAGAGAGCTCTCAAATTCTATAATGCCTCGGATGTTCATACTGTATGTCATACTTTTGAGGATAGTTAGATGATTATACTATGAAAGGAGTGAATATACTTCACTAATTTAACCCATTGGGTCTCAGCGTCTGCAATCTTTATATCCATGGTGTTTTCTTCCGTATAAGTCTTTTATCAGTATCACCAACCCGCATAGCTCCTTCAAGAGGCTGAGTCCCAGTAAGGTTAAGGCAATTTTTACTGCCATTGTGCTGGTAGTTGATGTCTGGCCACGGATGTCTCCAGTTCATTCTCGACTGAATTTATACGGAGCTGTCTTCTTGTTTTACCAACATATCTCTGTCCACAGTCACATGTAATTACAGTAGATACAGTACATGTACATAACAGTCAGTGTTTGTACAACTACCAATTGTATATTGTTTGTTGTGATGATGATTATAAAACACTTTAGTTGATTTGATGTGACTGCACGCTGTATAGCCACTGCATCTATAAATGCCTTTAATTGATGTAGAAAGCCATGTGAATGGTTTACTCCTTTTGAAAGTGTCTGTGTACAAGCATGTCACATAAATAGCAAGACCTCCTGCTAGTGATTGTGGGAGTTATTTTGAGAACATCTTCATCGTCGACAGTAATAGATTCCAATGCTTTGAAAACATTTGTTTTATCTCGCATCAACATTTATTATAGGTCCCGGAGCATCCTAGTAGATTCTTCTATTGGCTCCTGGGTGAATCAGCTAATAGTAAGGGGCCTATTCTCTTAGCTCCGAAGCATGTCAATCCACTTCTAAAGAGCCCTTTCCAATCGGATTGGCATGCTTTGCTATTCTCTAAGCGTTTATCACATGTCCAATCAGTGCTTAAAAGGCTTTTTTTAAGTGGTTTCAGTCCAGGTCTGCCAATCCGATCAGTTTGTCAAAAAAGCCTAAAATTAGCATTTTTTAACGACAACTGCACTTCTCATAGATCTTTAATGCAAACTGCTTCTACATGTTGGTCTTCCGCACCGAAAACTACTGTTTATCTACATCTGTACTTTATGTGTTTTTAAGTATTCTATATTAATTTTACCAATTTTATACTAATGCTTAACTCATGATGTACATTGTACAAATAATTTGGACCCCTATAGAAATATCAAAACACTGCAAAACAGTATAAAGCAACGATAATCCCCACTAATATTACAAATAATATCAATGATTGTTATCATTAATAATTATAATAAATAACATCAATTCATATTAGCAACAATTAATAGTTATTTTTTATCTTGTATAGCACTGACATTGTTTTCAGTGTGGTGTAAATAAGTTTTGCAGGCATAAGTCCCTGCATTATAGAGGTTTTGGCTTTTAGGTAAAGTAACTAGCCCAAAGTTACAAAGAGTTCACACTGGGATTTGAATCTCTGCTGCCATTGCCACAGTGTTAGTGCATTTACTCACCACGCCACTCCATCTATGCACTGCAGTAGAGAGAAATCACCAGTGGACTCATTAAACGGCACATTGTCTAATTAGCTTCCTATTGACATCCCCCATCAAACACTCACTTCATAAAATAAACCCTGCATGTCTGTGTCAACATGGAACACATATTTTATTAGTTGGCAATCAAAAATATTGGATTATTAATGCAACTAGCACAACTGTTTAACCTTCTGTATGTGTCATTAACCCCAACCAATGTAGAAATATCGTATTGGTAACAATTGATACAAACATATATAGTGATGTTTGTTATACTGCTGGTTGCATACTGTATTTTGTTTGAAGATTATTAACACCACATGTTTCGACATAATCCAAATGGTGCATTCTCTAAATATACATAAGGAGAAAATGTCTTCCTAGTTAACTTTTAAATATTTTTATGGAAAATAGATTGCTTATTTGTAATGATACTAATTGTGGAGAATGTACACAATGGCTACCGACATATTTGTGGACTAATTTTGGGATTGATTTGTTTGCCTGCATTAATTGTACATTTTTATCTTTTAGTGTTGAGGAACCGAATAAGAATGTTTGTGATAACAAATAATACCAAATCAAAATTATGCAACAAACATTTATTGTGAAGCTCCATTTTTACGACCTCTTTTGGATCTGATTGTAGGGCCAATTGGTTTTGCTGCTACAGCTAGTAGAACAACAGTTGTTGGTGTGACAGCCACTGTTGGTGGGACAGCAGCCATTGATGGGGCAGCAAGCATCGGTAGGACAACAGGCAAAACCTGCGGGACTCTACAAAAGATATTTGTCTCGTTTTGTACAGGTTCACGGAATATCACAGCTTCATCTGTGTCTCTGAGGCTTCCCTGCTTGGACCTGCTCCACTCCACCCAACTTCTGTCTGCTCCAAAATGCTGCTAATTGTGAGTGAACTGGCAGCACCGCATTCTGTTGCTGTGGTTTGTCTCACCTGGTATTCAAGGTGCTTTTGTTGCATAGCATTGTTGTCTGCCAGTTGTTTCTTAAAGTCTTTTACATGTTGCTTCACTGCTTGTTTAATTTGGAGGCGTTCCTGGTGACTCACAGTTTGCTGGTGCAAAAAACATTCTTCTGCCTCATCTATTGAATCAAGCACTCAAATGGGTGGGATAGGGAAACAAGATGCCTGTGTTGCTTTCACGGTTGGCTCCTTCCTGTGCTCATCCTGCTCCATACTTCCATGCTCCCTGTTAAGCATTGGGGACATGTTGGTGTGGTTGATAAAAGGGACTTATGCCATGAAGCTTCCAATGAGGCACCTGGTCAACCAAAAGTAGGTCAAAGTCAATTAATGTTGGCAGATAATTTCCTGTAAATGTGGTTAGCTCTGTATGTGATAATAAATGAAAATGCATTCATTGTTACATGGCTTATGCTTTTCCACAGATAAATAGGTCATTATAATGTCAGAGATCATTGGAATAACAAATGAGGCACTCCTCGAGCTTCCATTCAGGTCAATGTCTCCAAGACCACCATATAGACATATGTAGCATCGATAAATCTAATTTTTAAACATACTGGAAAAGGAAAGACTAAAGAGAGAGATACACTGGCGACACACTTTATTCGAGCTCGGCTAGTCCCACGAATTCGGGTATACCCGGGTGTATTGAGGTTTGTGACTGTTTTCTGCCCGAGTGCATTGAGTTATTTTCCAGGCAGGGATTGAAGCATTTTATTCCCGCTGGCTGCAATACTGCACAGTATATATATATATATATATATATATATACTGCATTACAATTCATGAATTTATGCCATCTGGTAGACACGCGAAGCATTGCAGCCTATTAAATCCTAATCATTATCATTTAACAGATCAGCCGCCCGTCAGCCAGGCATGAACCCAGGCAGGGAAGGCAAACGCAACGGGGCTTGTCAGAGGTGAGGAGCGGCGCATTCCAGGTATCTGCCAGGTACAAACTGGGTATTTGCTCGAATAAAGTGTGTCGGTGCAGTAGAGAAGAGAGAGATAGAGAAGGGAGAGAAGGGAGAGGGAGAGAAGGGAGAGAAGGGAGAGCAAGAGAGAGATCCATCCAAAAATCCAATTTTTTTTATTGTTGGAGAATGAATCATGTAAATTGTTGTTTGCTTTATGGTGTGCTATTTGTTAGTGATTCATCCTTTTCCTCAGTAAATATGACATGTTTGAAAGTAGACAGGACATATTTTATCTGGAGTGTAATTTGCAGGCCAGAAATTGTATGGGATATGAATTGTTTTGTGTACCAAATCTTAATATGTGTGCAAGTACTAATAATGTATTTGGTAAACAGAAGAAAATAAATACGTGTTGTATTTTTACATTTAGCTACACTAATGAACTAGAATGTGTCATGTACAGATACAAATTATGCTGATTATGGACAATGTGTAAATATGCTTAAACGTGTTATGAAAGGTCACCCCCAAAAATAAATGAAACTTTTTTTTAAACTTTGTTATTGAAACTGTATAAACATAAACAACATTTATAGCAACACAGTGACTTCAGTGGTTCCTCGAATGGTGGCACCCCCTCCATGCTGCCCAGTCCTGTGAAAGGAACACTTTGGCTGATTGGGCAGAAGCACTACTGGCCCCTGAAATTGTGGTGGGCACAATAGGGTTTGCAGGGATTGTGTGCTTGCTCATTGTTCAACTGGTAAGAGTTAGGGGGGTTGGTGACCCCTCCCTGTGGGTTTAAGTTCACTCCTCCAATTTTTTAAGTAGCAGGTTTTTCCATGTACCTGTGCAGAACTGGTCTATTGAGACATATCTCCCTCCACTGTAGAGGTAAATCAGAATAGTCACAGGAAGTGTTAAGACCTGCGTAGTGGTCATGCTTTGATCTGACTGCAGGCTTGTAATGCATTGGTTAAAGGGTTTAACTAATGAACCCTTACTTATGAGAGTATAAACATTTAAGTATTTAACTATGTATTTTTTGTCATATAGGATTTAGTATTGGGTATTTTTGTCTTTTGTTCTACCCAAAATACATAAGCACACACAAACAAAAAGAGGTAGACCGATTGTTGCTACCACAGACTTAGTGTTTTAACCATTAGTAATTTTCATTGATCAATATTTGCAACCTTTGGTGCATAAAACAACACCATATATAAAGGACACCACAGATTTATTTTAATTTTTGAACAAATACAATTTCCAGATGGGGGAATACTACATTGCACTTTGGACATCCAGAGTCTATATACTGCTATTCCACAGCTTGGGTCATCCAGGCCACTTATTTGGCATTGGCAATCCACTACACTACTGGTACAGTTAACAGATTTCATCGTGCTTCTACTAGGATTATATTAACAAAGAAGTATTTTAGATATCAGAAAATATTCTATGAGCAAATACAAGGAACAGACATGGAAGCCAATACGGCTCAGAATATGCCAACATATTTATGGCCAACTTGGAGAATACCTATGTGTATACATTATTACAGTACACAAATTATGTGGCAGTGTGGCAGTATGGCGCGCTACATAGATACAAAACAAATAGGTAGCGCTATATCCTAAAGTGTAGGCAGCCTATGATATATCCCTGAACCCCAGTCAGGTATCAAACAGTACAAAAATTATATATCAATGGCGCTCTGCACTAGTAAAATATAAACATATAATATATAGTCATGGAAATATACAACCAGTGGCGTGGATGTTTCTCCTGGGAATAGATGTTCCACATGTGATGGGAAAACATGTAAGGAAAAAAAATCACAACATAGTGTAATACTGTGAGACATACATACAAACATATAACATAAGACGGACGCTGGGAACAACAAGTGACCAATTACAAACACATTTAATAAAGCATCTCATTAAAAATACATAAAATACATAAAATAGAAACTGTTAGGGCACTCCAACTCAGGTGGGGGTACCTGCTTACCAAAAGTAAGAAGGTATCAGGCAGTGGATATATAAGAGTATCCCCTCTATGGATGGCTGCTGCTGCACCGGACTGCTGGGCTCACACGTGTGTTGTTAGCCGTGGATAGTGCTTGCTCCCTCTGTTTGTAGCATAAGCCTCTGTGCGCCCTGGACACGGAAGATTCTTCCTGCTCGGCTGTTGAAAGCGCGCCAAACGGAGCTGTAGTGAACGCGGATGGATATCCGCCCGGATTCGGCAGCCAACGGGCATCTGCTAGCAGGTTCCAAGGGGGACTGGATTCACCACCGAGTCTGGAGGACCTCTTAGAAACACCCTACGCGTTTCGAAAGTCTAGCTTTCTTCCTCAGGGGTAAACGTAGTATAAAAAAGTAGTCCCTGTATGTCCCGATATATATAGTCCCGGATTAAAGGTGCAGTACATCAGAATAGACTTGCTCATGCGCAGATGTGTACTTTGGGACTATCAGCGTCTCGAACAAGAACATATATACAAAAACAAACATAAAACATAAAATGACAAGTGATACATATTAAATAATAATAATATATTTACACTGTCTAAAATAATGACAATGGAACATGAGAAATATATAGCCTAATCTGAATCATTATTGATATTATCAAACAACAGTTGTGAGCCCTATATAAGAAGTATGTTGAGCAGAATTCATACTAACCTAAACAATAGATTATATATTTAATGAAACAAAAAACAATATGAAAATTATATATATATATACCCTTATAATGGGTGAAGGATGTGATGGTGCTGTGTAGGTATAAAAATATATGTTCCCATACATTGGGTGATAGGATGTGATAATATTGTATGAAAGTGGAAGTGAATGAGATATGTGTATATTTGATGTATGTGAAGTATTATAAGCTTAATAAAATATGTCAATTGTGAAAATTATTTTATATAATATAAAAAACAATTGTGCAGTGGTGACCGAGTAATTATGTGAGTTAATTAAAATGCATATAATTATGTATGCTATGATCAGTGAAATATATGTGGCTACTACAATATTGATTTTAAGTAGAAATTAATCAAATAACCTATTACATATATAACTTATATGCGATATTTATAAGATATATATACCGAGTGGTTCTCCTGTGATACTCAATAAATTTAGTAGTGTGCTGTACCAGAGCCCTGTGTAATTAAGATAGAATAATCTATTATTTAGATGGATACTTTATCTGTCCAGAAGGAAAGGTTTCAGGTCAAATTCAATATTGAGCCCGAAAGGGGTGAGTGTTTTCAGTTCATAAATCCAAAAGGATTCTCTTTTACCTAGTGCCCCTGCCTTATTCCCACCGCGCCAATTTGTCGTGACTGCCTCTATCGCTACACATTTTAAACCTTTGGGGTTTTTGTCATGCACTTGGAGGAAATGGCTCGACACGCTATGTGTATCCAGGCCTTTTTTAATGTTATAAATATGTTCATAGAACCGACGTTTGATCGGTCTAGTGGTCATACCCACATACTGCAGACCGCAAGGACATTCAAGGAGATAAATAATATTTGTGCTATTACATGTAATGTGTTGTTGTATGATATATTGTTTAGAAGTTTGAGTAGATGTGAAAATGGTTTGTTTGGAGCTGAATCTACATGCGGTGCATGTATTACATGTATAATACCCTTTCGTGACTTTTTTATTTGTATTTGTTTGGAATCGACTATTAGATCTGAGTGGACAGCTCGGGGCCAACCTTTGGCCTATGTTTGGTGCTTTAGTGAATATTATTTTGGGTTTTAGTGGAAGTATTTTAGATAGGTCAGGGTCTTTTCTCAGGATTGTCCAATATTTTTGAATAATCTTCTTAATTCCTGGTGCCATTTGATTGAATTGTGTGATAAATGGTAATTGAATATGTGTATTGGATGATTTGGGTTTGTACTTAAGAAGGGTTGATCTGTCTATTGATTCAACCTCAGAGATGACTTTATCAAGATGGTTAGATGAATAATTTCTATTGATAAATCTATCTCTGAGGTCCTGTGCTTGTGTATGAAATGCATCTGGTGTGGAGCTGTTTCTTTTGAGCCTGATGAATTGGCCTTTGGGGATGTTATCGATCCACGCAGGGTCGTGATGGCTGTTAGCATGTAGGTAATTGTTGGCCTGAACCTTTTTGAAATGAGTTTTGGTATGAATAGTATTATTGTAAATGTATATGACTAAATCTAAAAACTCTAAAGAAATGTTGCTAGAAACAAATGAAAATTTTAAATTAAATGGATTATTATTCATGTATAATTGGAAGCTGTCTAGTTCCTCTAGTGAACCGGACCAAATAAAGAAAATATCATCTATGTAGCGCCGCCATAGGACCAGGTTCGCTCCAAAGGGACAGTTGGACCAGATGTATTGATTTTCCCAACTGCCCATAAACAAATTTGCATAACTTGGAGCAAACCTGGTACCCATGGCAGTGCCACATATCTGTAAATAGTATAAATCATTAAAATTAAAATAATTGTGAGAAAGTATAAATTGAATGCCTGTGGTGATAAATGATTTAACTGATGATGTGATAGATGGATCATTATCTAAAAATTGGCCAACAGCATCACAACCCTGAACGTGGTCGATAACAGTATAGAGTGATGTGACGTCAGCTGTAACTAAATAAAAATGTGATTGCCATTGAATGTCCTTGATTGTCTGCAGCATGTGGGTAGTGTCCCTGAGATATGAAGGGAGTTTTATGACATACGGTTGAAGATAATGATCGATGAATTGTGACAAGTTTGATGTGAGGGACCGGATGCCTGACACTATGGGGCGTCCAGGCGGTTGTTCCAGATTTTTATGAATTTTAGGTATGATATAGAAAATGGGAATTATAGGGAATTGGTTATACAAGAATTCGAATTCCTGTTTGGTAATGGCATTGTTATCTAATCCTGTATTAAGAAATGTAAGTAATTGTTGTGAATAATTATCTGTGGGATTAGAGGGGAGGGGTTGGTAAGTAGAGACATCTTCAAGGATACGCATTGATTCCTGAAGATAGTATGTCTGAAAAAATATTTTGAACAAGATGCGGTGTCACGCCTGGACAGCAGCTCTAACCTCCCTATTAACCCTGCACCTAACATCCATTCCACGTTCAAAAAACCCTCTACATTTTTTCCCAGGTTCGCCGGTGGGCCGTTTGTCAACACATTTGCACAAATGGTCACCGACGACCTGGAACAGCAGAGTCGGAACTACAAATTAACTACACATAACCTTAATATGGAGGAAAAACAACTGTTACGTGTACTTGGAGAGAATGGCTCGATCGTAATGAAACCAGCAGACAAAGGAGGGGGGTTGGTAATTATGGATAAAACATACTATCTTCAGGAATATCTCCTGGATACACATAGCGTGTCGAGCCATTTCCTCCAAGTGCATGACAAAAACCCCAAAGGTTTCAAATGTGTAGCGATAGAGGCAGTCACGACAAATTGGCGCGGTGGGAATAAGGCAGGGGCACTAGGTAAAAGAGAATCCTTTTGGATTTATGAACTGAAAACACTCACCCCTTTCGGGCTCAATATTGAATTTGACCTGAAACCTTTCCTTCTGGACAGATAAAGTATCCATCTAAATAATAGATTATTCTATCTTAATTACACAGGGCTCTGGTACAGCACACTACTAAATTTATTGAGTATCACAGGAGAACCACTCTATATATATATCTTATAAATATCGCATATAAGTTATATATGTAATAGGTTATTTGATTAATTTCTACTTAAAATCAATATTGTAGTAGCCACATATATTTCACTGATCATAGCATACATAATTATATGCATTTTAATTAACTCACATAATTACTCGGTCACCACTGCACAATTGTTTTTTATATTATATAAAATAATTTTCACAATTGACATATTTTATTAAGCTTATAATACTTCACATACATCAAATATACACATATCTCATTCACTTGTTTTTTGTTTCATTAAATATATAATCTATTGTTTAGGTTAGTATGAATTCTGCTCAACATACTTCTTATATAGGGCTCACAACTGTTGTTTGATAATATCAATAATGATTCAGATTAGGCTATATATTTCTCATGTTCCATTGTCATTATTTTAGACAGTGTAAATATATTATTATTATTTAATATGTATCACTTGTCATTTTATGTTTTATGTTTGTTTTTGTATATATGTTCTTGTTCGAGACGCTGATAGTCCCAAAGTACACATCTGCGCATGAGCAAGTCTATTCTGATGTACTGCACCTTTAATCCGGGACTATATATATCGGGACATACAGGGACTACTTTTTTATACTACGTTTACCCCTGAGGAAGAAAGCTAGACTTTCGAAACGCGTAGGGTGTTTCTAAGAGGTCCTCCAGACTCGGTGGTGAATCCAGTCCCCCTTGGAACCTGCTAGCAGATGCCCGTTGGCTGCCGAATCCGGGCGGATATCCATCCGCGTTCACTACAGCTCCCTTTGGCGCGCTTTCAACAGCCGAGCAGGAAGAATCTTCCGTGTCCAGGGCGCACAGAGGCTTATGCTACAAACAGAGGGAGCAAGCACTATCCACGGCTAACAACACACGTGTGAGCCCAGCAGTCCGGTGCAGCAGCAGCCATCCATAGAGGGGATACTCTTATATATCCACTGCCTGATACCTTCTTACTTTTGGTAAGCAGGTACCCCCACCTGAGTTGGAGTGCCCTAACAGTTTCTATTTTATGTATTTTATGTATTTTTAATGAGATGCTTTATTAAATGTGTTTGTAATTGGTCACTTGTTGTTCCCAGCGTCCGTCTTATGTTATATGTTTGTATGTATGTCTCACAGTATTACACTATGTTGTGATTTTTTTTCCTTACATGTTTTCCCATCACATGTGGAACATCTATTCCCAGGAGAAACATCCACGCCACTGGTTGTATATTTCCATTACTATATATTATATGTTTATATTTTACTAGTGCAGAGCGCCATTGATATATAATTTTTGCGCGCTACATAGATGATATATTTGTGGTCTGGAAGGGTAATATGGAATTCACACAGTTTGTACAATACCTAAATACATACCATCCCAAAATTAAGTTTACAGCAGAAAGTGACAATATCACTCCCAATTTTTTGGATGTAAAAATACTATTGGAAAATGAAATCATTACAACAGATCTACAGTACATTCCAAAAAAACTGTATTGTTACAGTTTGTTACATGCAAATAGTTTACACCTACATAGATTAAAAACAGGTTTACGATACAGCCAAATGATTAGAGTAAAGAGAATTGTGAGTGATCAGGAAACATTACAAACCAAAGGCCAATTTGCAGCAAGGGGCTATGACAAAAAAACACTTCATCAAGCAGGGTGGCGCATTGCTTCTAAAACCAGAAGAGACTTCTTAAATCCTTATTCTAGACCATCCTAAAAGGGCATCACTTTTGTACATACATAAATTTCATAATCTAAACAATTACACAAAATTGTGTTAAAGCACTGGCCAATACTACAGGATGATCTGCATGTGGGACATCTATTCAGAGAGAGACCTATTTTTGCTTACAAAATAGGACGCAATATCAAAGATGTAATAGTTAAAGCTGACACAAGCTCTATATCATGAGAAATATTGCAACATACCCCTATTTTTGGTAATTTCCCATGCTTGAGCTGCGCACAATGCAGTGGAATAATCCGTGGAGAACTATAAAATACCTGGGTTTTTTACATGCTTGAGTACCTATATTGTATATTTACTGAAATGCCCATGTGGATTTATATATGTGGGGACGACGATTAAAAGTCTGAAGGAACAAGTATCAACATAAAACTAATATTCGAAAGCCTAGTAGTGACACCTCTGTAGCATGGCACTTTCAATCGATGGGTCATAGTCCGGCACAGTTGTGATACCAAGTGATTGATCAGGTGTTATTATCCCCATTTGGGGGGATAGGGAAACACATTTAGAACAACGTGAGGCAAAGTGGACCTACACACTGGATTGACAGAAAGATGTGCTGGTGTATAGCTGTGGAAATTGCTTTTTATAAACTCTATGTATACACTGGATTATTGAAAATATATTCAGTCTTTTGGATAAAAGAAAAAAAGGAAGGCTGGAAAAAGAAAGGAGATTGTGTGTAAACCCCTATGAAGGTGGTGCTACCTGTTTATTGCCTAAAGTACAATGGATGAAGACTTTTAATCTTAAAATAATAAATAACAGTATGGCTCTATACTTGAATTGAAGGTATAAAGACTATGTGGCATAATGGAACATCTAGGATCCTCCATCTGTTTAAACCTATTTGTATTCCTGGATTTTAAAGTGTTAATACATTCAATGAATGACATAGGAAGCAAAATGTCGAAATGGCTTAATATCCATATATATCCATATTTAAATGAATATTTTAGGATGATATTCTGCTATTTACTTAGCACAAGGATCCTTCACTATTGTTGGAGTTTCTGCTAAACTTTGGACAACTGGAGAGAATGTATTAAATACAGATGCAGCCACTAGTATTAGATCACTTGCCTTGGAAAATCTAGGGCAATTTCACAGTAAATGCTTCAACATGCCTCAACATTTCTGTGAGATTCCTAATGGCCCATCAGATTAACATAGCAGGGGGTCCCTGCAGTCCCATTCAAAATGTAGGGGACTGCAGGGACCCCTGCTGTGTTAATCCGATGGGCCATTAGGAATCTCACAGAAATGTTGAGGCATGTTGAGGCATTTACTGTGAGATGCCTTGGTTTTTATCCAGGCAAGTGATCGGATGCTGGTGGCTGCATCTGTAATTGATGTTATGCTGTGTGCGTCCCCTGTGACGTATTTGTGTTTATTTTCAATTGCTGCAAGGCAACGATGTTGGAGCTGTTTGCAGAGGTGGCGACATCATTGCGCATGTGCAGTGAGGATGTCGCAAATCGACTGACGTTACGGCAATGGCGATGGCCATGAGTTCTTATGCAACAGCGCGGCATCAAATTAGTTTGTTAGAGTGTTGATTTAACATAGGTGGGGAGTACTCTGGGGTATATTTAAGGGAGTATACAGGGTACATTGATCCCACGGGTGGCATTATCTGAGGAAGGGGCTGCGTCCCCGAAACGTAATGATTCTGTCTGCTTCAAGCATGGAGTAAAACTTCAGCAATTCTTTGTGCAACTCAAACTGTGTGCCTCCATCATCTTGTGCTATAGATATATATATATAAATCTATTTAGAACATTAGGGCTTAGATGGGCTAGTCTGCACCAGGATCAAACTCTGATTTAGACTCAGGCATTTTGTGTGGCTCTCTGTACATGTATATTGTTAATTGGGACACTGTACTACTGTTATTGGTGTTCTTATCTGCTAAGTGACCAAACAGCCAATCATAACAACGCACCACCTGATCCACCAGGACTTGATTTTCCTCCGCAGAAAAATGCACATTGTGCACCCCTTCCAGATGCCGTCTGCATTGTGGAGAAGGTGCATCAGCTGCCGGACCCTTGACCTCCGAGGCTTTAGAGGAATGCTGCTTTATTTCCTTATCTTCCTCACTACTCCTCCCAGAACCCTGTTGCTGCCCCTGATCCCTGGAGCCCCTGCAGGACTCCCCTGGCACTACCTTACAAAGGCCCCACTAGGCCTCCTGAGCTCCCCCACACCTCCACTCTTCACACCTCCACTCCCTTCACTCACACTACTCTTATTCCTACTCCCACAGCCACTCCCAAATCCCCTCCCACATCCACACTCCTCCCCTTCATGTCATACACTTCCCCAAACACACACAAAAAAGAGTGATAAAAAAATAAATGAAACTGTCATACTTACAAGAAAATGTGAAATGAAAATATAAGAACAAAAAACTCAGATATCTCTCAAATCGCAAAAAAACACACCTACTGTATCACCAAACTACTAGCCTCCCTCACACCCCACAGCACTGACAGATGCTGTCTAAAATGGCTGCTTAATTTAGTGTGAATTGTCTCACGAGATTATGTTCACTCCACTTCAAAAGCCAACAAAAACAAACAATATGCACACATTGACTTTTAAACAAAGTTGTTTGGTATTTTTTAAAGACGCGATTTAGAAGATCCGATTTGTCATAGAGACAAAGGTTTTTTTCCCACATTTCATTCCGCGGCTTTTGAACATGCCAAACCATGTGGTTTGGCAATGACAACTTCAGTGCAACTAGAATAGGCCTCTAAATCTCTATTACTGTCCAGTGCCCTTCTATATGCCCTGTTCAGGCTATAAAAAGTGTGTCCTTAAAAAAAATGACTGGTGTCTGGAATTAATCAGTAGTTAAACAATTTCTATGGAGGCGTACTGTCCAGTCGGAATCCAAGATACCATTGATCTGGGACATTGGCAGTAAGAATAGTGAGATTAAAAATAATTTAGAAAAATAAAACAAATCACTGACTAGAGTAAAGCAAGTAGCATAAAACTAAAATATTTCTTATATGTCCCTGTAGTTCAGGTTCACTCTGTCCCCCAGAGAGAAAACAAAGAGGGCAGAAAATGTAGAACCTGTAGAGCTGGGATAAGGAAGCCCAAAAAACAAAACACAGGGTGATCTGTGGGGGAAACAGGAGTATCCCTACTATGTTGAAAGAACTCACGAGGTAGCGGTTCTTTTAGGCAATGAGCTGGAGTTGAAAAGGGATCGACAACCAGTAGATGGTGGGGAGGAATCTTCTTATATGTGGTGTCCAGACTGCAATGATTGGAAAAGATTTAAAGATGGTATTGCGCCATAAAGATAAGCAAAACAGCTGTGATAAAGGGACGTCACGCCTGCCAGTAAAACACAATAGGTAGCGCTAATGAAAAAATATAGAATATATAAATTATAAAATATAAATAAAAGGCAGCCTGGATACAACTCTGACCCCTGGTCAGATGGTAGCAATGGAACTGAAATTGTATCAATGGCGCTCACAAAGATTATAATAAGTAAAGTAAAAAATATATAAACAACCAGATGGCGTATGGCAGATCCAATGATGATCTCAGCAGACGGTGATCAGATATGAAATATAAAAAAAGGAAAACATAGTGTAATACTGTAAACACTCAAGGACAAACTATTTTGCTGAACCACACAGATGACTGAATAAAAAACATTTAATATATCATAAAAAACATATAAGACAAAAGTAACAATAATGAAGGGCCCAATGGTATCCTGTAACTGGCTGAAATGCCCACTTACCGGAGCCTAGATGGTAGTTAGCAGTGGATAATCAGCGAGTATCCCCTCTCATAGAACGCTGGTACAGCTCCTGCACGTCTCTCTGGCGTCTGCCACGTGTAGCCGTGTGGAGTGAGAAGAGTCAGTAGATGGAGCGTCCGTCCACGCTGTCACAAGGGCAGGGGAAGCAGTCTGAATGCTTTGCCTCCGTCCTCCATGGTTTGGACATGCGCAGAAGCGCCAGGCGTCAGGAGAGTCTAGCCGCAGAATCACCAGCTCCTCGCGGTGGCGTGGGGGTCTAATGGCGGCAAATTCAAAGATGCTTCAGTGAAGAAGCAGCACAGCATGGCTTGCGGGGAACAGGACAGCTGATGGAACGCACAGTGATACCAGGGACCACCCAACGAGTTTCGGAAGCCTCTGCCTCCTTCCTCAGGGGTAAAATTGAAACCAATTGAACTCTCCTCACCCCCATCCCACTATTCTTCAAATGGTTAAGGATCATTCATTTTACACACATGCAGGTCCATGCATGCAGTTTGGTTGCGACAAATCTAATTCAGAGTGCTTTTCCGGGTATTATACAGGTAAATTAGAGCTTCAATTAAACTAAGAACTATGCAGCTAATCACAACAGCTTTATTATAAAGTTTTCTTCCTGGTATTATACAGGTTATTAAGAATTTGATTAGTGTTAGGACCTGCACAGATTTGGTTTGCCTTGGCGTTTGGTGTGCAGGCTTAAGATACTTTGGCCAAAGAATCAAACTAAATGACCATATGTTTTTAGTTTTTATATATATATATATATATATATATATATATATATATATATATATATATATATATATATATATATATATATATATATATGTACTTTACTGTGTATCTGTGTCATTGGAAGTAGCAGTGGGCTCTGTCTGTGTTCTATGTTCTGTCCTTGATTTTAACTATATATTGCCATGCCGAGTAGCACTACATTTTGACACTCATATGCAAATATATATTGTGGTTACTTTGGGGGTATATAAATTAGGAGCTTACTGGTTTTCTCTGTTTTGCAAAAATGAAATGTGTATGTATGTCTTTATTTTTATAGCGCCTTTAGTGTACATAGTGCTTCACATTAGTAATACACGAGACAATCATATAAATAACAAATAATACAAATAACAGATCATGGGAATAAGTGCTTCAGACATAAAAGTAACATTTCGGAAGAGGAGTCCCTGCTCCGTGGAGCTTACAATCTAATTGATGGGGAGAATGTACAGAGATAGTAGGAGGGCGTTCAGGTAAGTGCGTTTGTAGGGGGCCAAGCTTTAATTATCGTGTATAGTATTAGCCACGGTGTTACTCATATGCTTCTTTAAGCATATGAGTAACACCGTGACACACATAGCAGACAAAATGAACAATTGAATAATTAGAAAACTATACATTTTACATAGACCAAAAATAAAATTGAAACAGAATATTCTCTTAAAACACTGGAGATTAATTGAAAAGAGAGCCATATTCACCCACACGATGATAAGTGATATACATGTAGCCAGGTCTCCCAGCAGTATCAGCACCCCCCTCACCTTCCCAGAGATCGCGGGTGCCGCCGAGTCCAATGGCGGCCCCATCGGGCGATACGGGAGGTGAGGGCGGTCAGGTCCCGGCTCGGGGGTTGCTGGGGACGCGTGCGGCCGGTTGCCAGGGCCGCACGCGCATCACGGGAATCCCGGCACTCTCGGAGCCGGGCGGTTAGGGCGCCACCATTGCGCGGTAGTTCGCGCAGGCGTAGTGGTCGCGCGAGTGTAGGGCTGGAGCGGGGAGTAGCGCGTTGCCCCTTAGTGCATGCCGGTTGCCGGGGACGCGATCGGGCCGTCGCTAGGGCCGCGATCGCGTTGCTACGGGCCCGGCGGCTGGCGAGAGGTAGCGCGAGGGAGTCAAGGCAGCCCCCTATAGTTCGCGCATGCGCAGGGAAGAGGCAGAAAAGCCCGCGAAGCCAGAGCCTATTAGGGAGGGCCCTAGAGAGGGACTACAGGCCCCATGAGCCTCTGTATGCCCCATGTGACACCAGGGAGCCAATAGGGCTTAGGAAGGCCAGGCAGGCAAAGAGATACATTTCGCGCGCTGAGCCCACGTTAGTCAGTCAGAGACCGGAGCAGCCCAGGGAAGGAGGTAGGGTACAGGAGTCAGGGACTCCCTGTACTAGGCCAGCACCCCCAGGGCCCGAGATAGCTCAGCTCCCCAGTAAAGTGAGTGTTGCCAGGGACAGCCCTCAGGTTAGGGACCCTGTCACTTGCATTAGTGGGAGCTGGGGAATAGAAGGAAAGAAAGGCAGCAGCAGACTTAGTGTTAAGTTGCAGGGTGTTGCTGCATACGCTGATAGTGATCAGTTAAGTGAGTTGGAGTCAGGGAGCTGTGAGGGAAGGAAGGGTGCGGGGAGCGAGTGTAGCTCCTGCCCCATATAGGTACCTACACCCCAGGTAGGCCCAACTCCCCACTAGTTTAGTGGGTAAATGCTTAGGGAGGCCCAAGATAGGGACGCTGCCCTTAGTGTAGAGTGCTGCCTTGTCAGAGTCACGGCTGTTAGTGCTGTGAGGTCTGACAGACAGGCACCTTGTTGCGCAGCACGTTGGCTGCAGCCTCCAGTGAGCTACAGCTTGCTGCTGTAGGCGCTGGGACTAGTTAGAAAGTAGTGAGGCTGAAGGGACTTGGGTAGTTAGGGGAGTGGGATAGGTCATTACCCCTGCAGGCCCATAGGAGTTCCCCAAGCCACTACAGGTTGCTGCACTACAGGGACAGGCCCTAGGATAGGATTCCTGTCACGTTAGTGCCACTTAGATTAGACAGGGACACAGCAGACGCTGCGGTTCCTGCTAAGAGGTTCGGACCCTCGTTGGGGTCTGCAGAGACTGTTCACCAGGTTCGGACCACCCCTGGCGGTTCGCGTGCAAGGAGTCCGGTGTAGAATCAGACGGAACCATCATACGACTGATCCTTTGTGAAGCCCGTTGGAGATCCGAGCGCGGGAGTGCTCGGCAGGTACTATCTAATACACAAGTGCACCAACGGGCCCTTAGTTTAATAGTGACTGCGCAGTCACCCATTGACTCTCTCTGCAAGAGTGCGGGACATTGGGTGGGGTTCTTTGGACACTGGGTGGGATCACCTGGTGTTGGGGAAGCGTCCTGCTGGACGTCGCAGTTAGTGTCTCCTCGTGAGAGGGACACCGGTTATGTGATACCTGTCATGATGTGTTATATTCTGTTCCTAAGTAAATAGTATTAGTTATTATATATCTGTGTGTGAGTACTGATTATTAGTAATTGTCCTGCGAGGAACCACTCCCCCTCTGGTGGGAGCCATCGCAGGTGGAGGCGCTGCATCGTTGTAAGTGAGTACCCTAGTATAATTGCCCCAGGGTCCCCGTGGCGGAAGCTCAGCCCTCCTGTGAGCCGACAGGTAACGCACCACACCTGAGTAACAATATATGTTCCTGGCACCTACACAATATCTGCGATTGGGTGGGGGAATACCCGTTACATACAGTATATACAATACGACAATTTCTAAAAAATAGAGGAAGGAAGGGTGAGGAAATGGAGGGGAGGAGGAGGAGAGGGAGGAGAAAGAGAGAGTGGGTGGAAGTAAGAAAAAGAGAGGGGGAGAGAGAGGGAAGGATTGAAGGGAGAGGGAGGGATTGAAAAGGGACAGAGGTGTGAGAGAGGGGTGGAGAGAGAGGAGAGAGTGTGGGAGGGATTGAGGGGGAAGGATATAGGAAGGGATTGGGGGTAAGGAGAGAAAGGAGACAAGCATGCCTACATGTTGCCTTGGACGATTGACAGGGCCTCTTAGACACCTTTTTGATGGGTTCCTCCAGAGGTGTCTGTCAGGGAGGTCTCCCTTTCACCGGCCTACTGCATGCTGCCTCTGAAAGGCACCTCTGAAGACATCCTCAAGCAGGCCCTCTCTAAAAACAACCTCTTAGAGGTCTCCTCTCAGGATCTGGCCACATGCCAGATTGCTGGCAGGGAAAGGATCCCAGAGACAGGGGTCTGGGACAGGAGTCCAAGCTGACACCTCCCTCCCCCTTGTTGGCTTCCCTGATTCTATCTTTTAGATCTTCATACTTAATGTCCATACAAACTGCTAGCCTACACATTACCCTGATACCACCTCTGCACCTCACATCTTAATTTAGTAGCTTCACTTTCACTCACAACTATTTTAATATTGATATCAGTCTTATAATTGTTACTATTAAAGGTACATTTTTAATTGTATTTCCATTAGTGGTGTACTCCAAAATGAACCTATAACCTTCAGGCTTTTCCTCTTAAAGCAGCACTCCAGGGTGCATTGCTTGCTTTAAAAATAAAATAAAAATTGTTATTGACTTAAAGTAGGGGGTCTCTGGAGCTTAAATACATTTGTTTCAGCTCTGGGGACCCCCTGCTTCCTGAGATACTTACTTCTGGATAAGAAGTAAAAAGTGAAACATTTTCATGTCATTGAGGTTTGGCAAATTGTTTTCCAAGGATGTGAATTTGGAAAAAAAAGGACTAAAATCTTTGTGCCTACACTTTGAATATTTTCTCACATCTCTAATGGGGAGAAAAGATAAAGAGAGCATGGCTAGATTTACATACAATTTAGGGAAGTTGCTTTAGTCTGTGGTGATCCTTGCACGGAGCTCAAAGATGCTTATGGATCAAGTTGTTGTAGACTGCAATTATTAGGAAGTGACTATTGCTACAGCTTTTAGATTACTATATTGAATGACAGATAATTTATGGTAAAGATTCCCCATAAATCAATCCATTGTGGAGGACCCTACAGTGCATTGCAAAACAAACAGTCATAAAGTCTAGCACTGCAAAGGCTATTATTATTGTTGTTTATTGTTAAATCACCAACATATCCCACAGTGCGCTACAATGGAGGTACAGAGTTATGTACTGTATATTACAGAAACTGTTACATAGCAAATAAGGACAAACATACAGTACACAAACAGATGCAGAAGGTAATGAGGGCCCTGCATGTGAAAGCTTACAGTCTAGAGGGAATAATGGGCAATGTTGAAACAAAAGGTAAAGTGTTTTCTCATTGTGGGACAGAGTATGCCTTAGGGTAGAGTATGGTCTAACCACAGAGCTGATCCCATTCAGGTTTGGTGATACGGATTTTAGGGTTTTTTAGCATAGAGATTGGTCCACCGCACAGCAGGTCCCAAAAAGGTTACAGGGTGGGGGGAAGGCGTTGGTAGATGTTAGAGGTATGCCAGATAGGATTCTTGAAAAGTTGAGTTTTCAGGGCAGTATAAAAATTTGAATGCTGGGGGAGAGTCTGAGGGTGCGTGGTAGGGAATTTCGGAGAGAGGAAGCAGCACGGGAGATGTCTTTGTAGGTGGGAGTGAGAGGAGGTAAATAAGGCAGAAGTAAAGGCGGATGTCATGGACAGAATGTAGGGGGCGTTTAGGGATATATTTGGGGATGAGGGATGAGATGTAAAGGGGGACAGCATTGTTGAAAGCTCTGTAAGTCACAACTAGGCGTTAAAATGTGATTCTAAAGGATATGGGAAGTTAGTGTAGGGATTAGCATAGTGGCGGAGCAGAAGTGGAGTGGTGAGAGAATTACTTTAGATGAGTCTGACAGCAAAATTATGGATGGATGGCAAATCACAAGTAGATTTAAAAAAAAGGTTTACAAATTGTTTTGCTGTGTATAATATAACAAAATTATAATTTACTCTTGGTAAATTGTGCTCCCTTTCTTAACATACTGTAAATGTGATAAAACTGTAGGGCTACGTAGCATGAGGTGAGTTCATTTAACTGTTCTAGGAAAGTCATAACATTAAGCCATTTGGGCTGTAGTTATACAAAGCAAGAAGTAAAAGTAAGTAGGGAAGAGTTAAGTGAAGCACATTATAATACTTGCTATAAGCTTCTATAGTTATTCTCCCCTTTTACCGCATAAATAAAACCGGCCTTGTCTGATTACAAGAGCTGTGTCATACATGAGAAATCTTGCTTACAAGTGTCTTTCTTTTGACTCAGACAGCAACAGTTTGAATAAGAAAACACTCCAGTAATTCAAGCTGTCCATGTCTTGCCCATTATAAATTGCCTGTCATTGCTTCTACTTTTTACCAGTTGATTGTTACATTTTGTAGTATTTTTTTTTAACCGATACAAAACTTGAAAAGGCACCTGATTCAGTGAAATGTATCAAGAATACTTTGTACTAAAATAATGAAATTGGTTTTCACAGGAAATACTGGGGATCACCTTCAAATTCACTAAATAATATCATCGTTTTATTCCCCCTTATTTAATATTCCTTTCTTTTTACACTGCTTTTTTGACTGTGCTGCTGGTGAAGTGAACCCCTCCTGTCCCCCTATGATTTTACTATGATTTTACCACCTACCTCCTAGTAGGAGTTGAAAGTCAAACAAAGTGAAATCTTAATCCTTAAACTTGTTCATCATACAGTACTGTATACAAGGTCATGACCAGGGAGGCCGCCAGATGGTTCCCCTCTCCCCGAGCCCTGTACCCACATGTAACGTACGAATAAAGACAGGAAACGGGAACTGGAGGTAAAATGGCCGAAACCTCGTGTCCCCTACGCGAGCGGGCCCTCAAGGTCATGGATAACTGACCTTGCCCACTCTTACTCACCCTGGGCTCAAAAAGCCCAGCTCCCAGTCTGGCAAGAACAAGCACCTACCCCCAAGATTGATGGGCCTAGCTACCCCCCCTTAAACTAGGCCTGTACCACCAACCACCACCTGGGATTCCCCCCTGTCAACTCAACTGCACACTGGGCATCGCGACATGCGACGTCCTCCTGGGAGAACCCGCCCGCCAGACCTCGCTCCCCCCAAGCCCACCACCTGGCCTGGCAGCCATCGCAGGATCCAGGGGCAGGGGGGGACAACAAGCCAACCCAAAAACGCAACCAAAGGCAGTGGAAGGGGGATGGGTGGAGGAAGCATTTGCAACTGCCGAAGGAGGCGCCTCCCCGAGCTCCCCCCCGCACCTCTGCATGCCCTCCAAGGGGGATGGGAGAGCGATTTTTAAAATTACAACCTCTGCCCTCTCTAGGGTGGGTATAAATAACCCCCACACACAGGAAAATTGTACAAAAGTTTTCAACAACACTTAAGTTGCTTTTCCAGTGCATTTCCTTCTGTCAATAATTGCTCGATAAACATTATAACCACCATTATAGTGCGTACCAGTACGTTTCAACCACCATTACAGTGCATACAAGTACATTATAACCACCATTACAGTAATACCGGTATATTATACCGCAATTACAGCACATACCAGTACCTTATAACCACAATTAAAGCACATACCAGCACATTTATGTCCACAATTACAGTACATACCGGTACATTACTGTATATCCACAATTATAGTACATACCAGTACATTACAACCACGATTAAAGCACATCGTCTGGCAGGCAGCAAAGAGGCTACGCTGCCAGCCAGCCTGGCCTTACATAGGCCCCCTGGAAACTCCTTCCCTGAGCGGGGGAGAGAGATGTGGGGGTGGGCCAGTGAGGGGAATGCCATTCCCCCCCTCCGGTCACGAGACCCCTCTGCCTATGGCTAGGGGCCCGCTTTACTTTAATTACTTTGCTGTGGGACAGTCTACAAACTGTTTTTAAAAATGTGCTCAATTTTGTCATTTGTATAAATTAATTGGAGCAGTCTAATGCATTTTCACTTAGAGCAGGGGTGCTCAACTCCAGTCCTCAAGCCCACCCAACAGGTCAGGTTTTCAGGATATCCCTGCTTCAGCACAGGTGCAATAGTCTTCGATTGAGACTCTGATTGAGCCAGCTTGAGGACTGAGGTTGAGCACCCCAGACATAGAGTAATTAAAACAGCAATACTATTTCCCCACTTTTAAATGTATTTTATATGTAAAGCATGTGACATATGAGTCTACATACCTAAGCTGGCAAGCATTTGGTGCTCCTGTTATAAATCTGTAAAAATCCTGTTGTGTGCTTAACATAATGGCCGCCTTTCACTTTCAATCAATCTTTCAGTCAGTGTAACTCAGCACCTATAATATATTCTCATACTACTAACGTAACATTGACTATTGTTACAGTTTACAGCTCAAACTGCTGGGAACATTGGCAACAAATTATCACAAACAGGACAGTGTTGCAAGGACCTTGCACTGCTTTGGAGGTGTGCTAAAACCTCCTATACAGGGGCAGAGCTATAACCCATGCAGCCCGGGCAAAGCCCGGGCCCGGTGCTCTTGAGGGCCTGCTCTCCCCCACCCCCCTGTATAGACAGGGGGGGGGAGATGATATGTGCGGTGGGCCTCCGGCATTAAAGGATAAGCCTGTAAAATAATCAGCACTTGTTACAGAGGCAGAGCAGGATGGCAGGGGAGGAGCGCGCCATCCTGATTCTTCTACCGGCTTATCCTTTAACACTGCCGTCGTATACAACACTTGTCTCCATTAACACAGGTAGCCATGGAGGAGGAGGGACGGGAGATTTGATGAGAGAGAGATCTAATGATGAGGGGGAAATCTGAAGATGATGATAAGGGGCAGATCTGATGATGATAAGGGGGAGATCTGACGATGATGATGATGATGAGGCTTATACCTGATGATGATGATGATGATGAGGGGGAGATCTGATTATCATGAGCGGGAAATCTAATGATGACGAGGAGGAGATCTGATGATGATGATGATGATGATGATGATGATGATGATGATGATGATGATGATGATGATGATGATGATGATGATGAAGGGGAGATCTGATGAAGTTGATGAGGGGGAAATCTGATGATGATAGGGAGAGATCTGATGATGATGATGAGGGGGAGATCTGATGATGATGATGAGGGGGAGATCTGATGATGATGAGGCAGAGATCTAATGATGATGAGGGGGAGATCTGATGATGATGAGGGGTAGATCTGATGATGACGAGGGGGAGATCTGATGATGAGGGGTAGAGATGATGATGATGATGATGAAGATGAGGGGGAGATCTGATGATGAGGATGAAGATGATGATGATGGGGAGATTTGATGATGGGGAGATTTGATGATGATGATGATGATGAGGATGGGGAGATCTGATGATTGTGATGATGATGAGGGGAGATCTGATTATGATGAGCGGGAGATCTAATGATGATGAGCGGGAGATCTGATGAAGATGATGAGGGGGAGACCTGATGATGATGATAGGGGAGATCTAATGAAGATGATGAGGGGGATATCTGATGATGATGATAGGGGAGATCTAATGAAGGTGGAGATCTGATGATGATGAGGGGGAGATCTGATGATGATGAGGGGGAGATCTGATGAGGATGATAAGGGGAGATCAGATGATGATTAGGGGGAGATCTAATGAAGGGGGAGATCTAATGATGATGGGATGAAGATCTGATGATATTAAGGGGGAGATCTGATGATGATGAGGGGGAGATCTGATATGATGATGATGATGATGATGAGAGCTGATGATGTGGAAAGATCTGATGATGAGGGAGAGATGATGATGATGATGATGATGATGATGATGATGATGATGATGATGAGCGGGAGAGCTGATGATGAGGGGCAGGGGAGAGCTGATGATGGTGATGATAGGGAGAGCTTATGATGGTGATGAGGAGGGATGTTGAGAGAGGATTAGGGAGAGGATGGAGGTAGGGAGAAAAAAATTGCAGTCGGTATTATCTTACTTTTGCATGGTGAATTTTACACAACTTTGGAGAAAAGAGCACAATAGTATTTGAGACAAAAAGCTATTGAATATCATGGTAGATGGGTGCAGAGAGGTTTTCAGCCCTCTACTTTAACCAGTGGTGGATTTCCCATTAGGCCCTGGCCTGGGGAGGCAAAATTTTGGGGCGGCAAAAATGTCCGCCACATTTACATTTTCCGTACTCTCTGGCCTGTCGGGCCTCATGGGAATGAACTTACATGTGGCGGCCGCCTCCTTCCTTGCTGCCACCCTCCTCCATTCGAATCCCAGCATCTAATGACATCACGTTGGTGACGTCCATGGCGTCATTTGACGCTGGGATTCCAATGGAGGAGGGTGGCAGCATGCAGCTATTTCTAACAATACAAGTCACTGTCGCAAGTGCAGAATGTGCATTTCCAAACTAAAACTTACTAAGAGTTATTTGAGAAGTACCATGCGACAGGAAAGACTTAGTGGATTGAGTTTACTCTCTATTGAGAATGAGGCAGCATGTCTTCTGAGAAACGATATGCATCACATCATTGACGCGTTTGCCGAGTGAAAAGTGTGAGAACAGAACTTCTGACTTAAAAATAAATGGTGAGTACATGAGTAATCTATATTTTATATTTAATCTATATTTATGTGTGCAGTATATTTAATTTGGAATCTACAGAATACGTTGATTTTTTTCATGGGGCCCTGAAAAAATCTTTGACATGAGTCCCGCTCATGTCTAGCTACGCCACTGCTCCTATAGAAATCAAAGGAATCTTTAAAACTCATTAAACGTGGTATTAAAAGTTGAATAGTAATACAAAATTCACTATTATCTAATACTACAGAACTGATTTATTAAAAAAAAACATATATTAATTCATGTTTCGCTGCTTTAACTTAATCTGAAAAATGGTAGGAAGATTGTTATTGAATTATATCGACAAACACAAGTTACATTGCAAGCAATGTTTTCATCATCTTGCTATTTTGGCCTCTAGGATTTTGAAGATGAAACAAATCAGATCCACTGATTTAGTTATATTGATTCCTAAACATTTGTAACTTCTACTGTTCATCTTAGAAAATGTATGGGAAATTATACATCCAGTAGAAATATAAACACTTTATACAAAATGAAATAATGTTACTCTCCCATATTCATACACATACTGTATTATAAGTGTTTTCGGGTGAAGTTAAAAAAAAGAATAAATGATTACTAGTGACCTGTAATCCTGTGTTAGTGAAAGTTACTGCCATGACATGTCCTATGCCACCTCCGTTTATTAAAAATGCCCATTGTATTTGTACCTAAAATAATGTTATTTTTACGAGATAGCAAGGAAGTTATATTGCTTTTATACTTTTACCAATGCAGCATTGAGAAAATGATAGAAACAGCCCTGCAGCATTGGAAGAACCACATAATTAACCTGCCAGAATCTTGTTGGAATTTCTGGATGATCCTGCCAAAGGCAGACTTTTTTTCCCACTAGTCTGCTGCTTTGGACACATACCTGTATATGCCTTATATTTTGTACCGTTGAGAAGTACAATTTTGATGATCAATCAAGGTAAGCCTCTGCTCTATAGAAAAGCGTTGATTAAAGTAGAATGATAAAAATATAAGTGTTAGATTTGTGGATGTAATTGTCGATATTGCTAACGGTTAATACTCCAGATTCAGGACATGTTTCTGTCGGAAGGTTTTTTTTTTTATTATGTCACTGAAGTATCTCTTTTCTTTACAGTATGTGCAGTGAAATACTGACAAACCTACTATTAATGCAGCTATTCTGTTCAAAGAAAAGTAGACAGATTCTATTTTTGGAGAAATTGTGAGATACACACAATACTTGCATAAAATGAGCAGTGCAGTTGTATGCATCTAGGTAAATTATGAACAAACAACTGTAACAGATTTAGATGTAAATTCACCAGCCAAAACTGCATACAATGCTCTCACTGGTAGAGATGGGTGAATTGGCCCAAATCCGTTTCCTGGATTTTCTGGCACTTTCCCCCAAAAATTTATTTCACAGTCTAAAATTTGCAAATGGATTTGGTTGGTTTTAATCTGTGCGGATTCATCAAAAATCGCCATTGGAGCTAATCCGTTGACGGCTTTGTAGAATCCAATCCACGAATTCAGCAACTCGTTGGTGGATTCTTGAAAATTTGTCAACGAATTGCTGAATCTGCGGAGTGTATTGGAGAAAATAATATAAAATCCACAAATCACAAATGACCGTTTTTGATATTGATCCACTGAAATCTGTGGACCAAAGGAACCGGCCGATCCATTGCGGATCCAAATCCAACAAAAAAGCCACCCATCTCTCCAGGAACATTTAAGCATAACATGTGATTCACACAGAACTAATATTTGTTTACTGTGTCTCTCGTATTGTCCGTGTCTGCCTCTAAATCCCTCCTTTCTGGTTGTAGTAGATACAAAGTCAGGGAGAAATTACAAAGTGGCGGTAGTGGCGGTGACTATATTTTTGCAGCACCATACTTAGCATCTTGCATCCACAGGAGATGTGGTCTGTTATATTTGGTGTGGTGGAGATGTAATCCAGCATTTTATATTACAATTATTTTAATGTAAGACCAATTTACTGTACTAGTTAGTAGTTTTTGATATGACAAAAAATATATTGTACTTTTATTTTATATGGTACATTGTTAATGCAACTTTAAGTCAATCAAGTTCTTCCAGAGGGTCTACTGTACTTCAAGCAGGATATTTTCCTGAAGGTGTCTTACAGATGCGGTGCACCTAGAAGATGGCTCCCAGCTACAGTATATAAATGCATTTTCACAAAACTATTTCCCTAAGAAGGCTTAGAAAATTCAATAGTGCATAGAAAACAATGACCCTGACTTTGAAGCATGGGAGCCTGGTTCAAATCCCAGTGTCAACTCCTCGTGAACTTTGGCAAGTCACTGTATCTCATTGTGCCTTAGGCACCAGAATTAGATTATAAACTCTGTCAAGCAAAATTCTATTTTCAGATGCATTTGAAAAAATAATATTATTATATTATATGCCATTTATAGTGATTCTTTCCCCCCATTTCTATTCTGCAGCTCTCCAGTAATAGCTTCTTGAACATTTATATGTTTTTGATCCTTATGATACTATAGGAATAATGCCTGTGCAATTAAATGCTTATCTTATTATATCTAATGAAACTTTGAAAGTAAAAAACCCCACACACTTATTTATATCTTTTGACTGTATTTATCTATAGTTTTCATTTTACCTTTTCAATAAACTAAGTGTAAATAGGATACAGTGCTTTTGTATGATAATTCTTGATCATTAGCATATCAGTGTATTGTATTATCAAGTATAAAATGTACTGTATGTCTACAGTTCTCTAAAACAACAGAGCTGAAAGATGACAAAGAAAATAGAATATGATGTGTATGTGTAAAATTCCTCTTATGGTTTTTCTAAATACTTTTTTTGTAATATTTTGTAGGATATTACAAGACTACGGGTGGTTAGGGACTGGGTGTCAAATTTGTTTATAAATTAACCCATCTTGACTGAATATCACAGTTCTTGACAAGAACCTACTCAGTGAAAAACACTGTGATAAATCCCAAGACATTCCAGGACTATTTACAGCTGCATTCTGAATCACAAATTGGATTCTACCAATCTCTTGTGGATTTATGACGGTAAATTTGACAAGCATAAACCAGCTGTTCAACTTATCTGACAACTAGGCTCTATTAAACTACTCAACTCTAGAATGTGCCTATCACATTTAGGAAGAAATATAAAGTTTTGAAACATTGTGATTTTTTAGGCATTTCAGAATTATTTATTTGTTTTTTTATATATTAAGTAGATAACTTTAATTTCAAAGTAATTTAAATAAAACATTTTTTTTCTTTTTATTGGTATTTGGTAAGGTGATTTTTTTTTTTTTTACTATCAATTGCAGTGTGTCATGATCACAAAACTTCCCTAGTCCATATTGATTCTCAAACATTCATTTCCTGAGCTCTGAGGTGGGATGCCAGAAATATCATCTTTACCAGAAGTGAATGATTTTGTCTCCCTCAACTATTGCCTCTCAAGAACAATGATAAAAGCCATGTCTGCAATACATCATTCTTATAATTATGAAGTGAAGAATGCATTCTTAGAACCAGTGACAAATCTAAAAACTGTCTCCCTTCCCTAAGCGCTTTCTATCTATCTTAAAATGTTCTTAAAAAAAAAAAAAGACTGTTAATCGATTGCCTCTTATCGTAGGTTGATTTATCTCCAAGGATGAAATGCTATGGATATATTTTACCCACGAAGCCTGATGTCTCAATATTGAACCCTTTAACAGTCAGGTAAATCTGCAATTTTAACACACACACACACACACACACACACACACACACACACACACACACACACACACACACACACACACACACACACACACACACACACACACACACACACACACACACACACACACACACACACACACACACACACACACACACACACACACACACCTTCATGTTAATTGTTATCACTTTAAATGTTTAAATGTATTAGAATGCTGATGCTGTTAACCACGGAACACAAGAGGGCAGCCATGTTACATACAAGACATCTGTTTCCTAGAGCTGGCAAAATAAGTGTTTAATATTCTTACAAGCAAATACAAATAAGGCTCAAAAACAAAATGTTGCTATAAACTATGCATACATGTAGAACCTAATTTCATTACGGATTTGCAGACATCGTTGCAATGAAAAATACCCTTTTGTAACCTGCAGCTTCAAGAAGGCTAATCATTTTTTTAACATTAAAATACAATTTATTTTTTGAAACGTATTTATTAAGTTGGTAAGATTGAAAATGGGATTTACTCATTTTATGACATCAATATATGGTATTCACTTTAATTAAAATGATTGCTTGTTAACCTGAAACACCCCTTGAAGTCACTAATAGAGCATTCTGTATTTAGTATTCATTCATACAGTACATAAACCAACTACCAATAAAAATAGAGCTTTACAGTACATATGTTTAATGTGATTTATATTCCTGGTCTTATTTAAGGTTCCCTAAACTCTAGTTTTAAAGTACACCCATTACATTTTTAAATGTGCACCATTATATTTGTATTATTATTGCACTATTATATTAATATTTAGATGACATGCCACCTAATGGCTTTCCAATGAGAACATAATAAACTGCAATGCTTGTTGACAACATTTTCCCAGAGAAGATACTTTGAAAACTCAAAGCGTTTAACGGTATACATTATATATCACATAAACATATGAATGGCCACATGTGCAAAGAAAGACACTTTACAACTGCTAGCATACATTGGCCAAACCAAATATGATGGAAACTTTTTTTGGGAGATAAGATTTAGTGTTAGTAATACCTGGTAAATGATCTGAGTCAACATGTTAAACTTGCACTTTTGTCGGTGATGATCTGCTTCAGCAGGGATGTGTTAAGTGCTGTGGGTCTTTTCAAGTCTTCCCTGGGAACATCCAACCCGCTAACACAGACCTCCAAGTCAGCACCAGGGTCAGCGGCCAGGAGGTAAGAGTGGAGAGGGGCGTGGCAGACAAAAAGCAGCCTGACCCAAGCCTAACCTCAATCACTGCAATCCTTTTCCTTTAACATACACACTCTAACATCGTGGAAGATAAATGTGTAGGATGGTGTAAGAGAATAAATAATTCATGTGGGGAAAAAAAAAAGAAACACAGAAGGGTGATTTACCACCACCATCCTTGGAAAGTGAAGAAAAAAAAAACTCTAAACACTAAACAGCTCCAAGCAAAGACAACACCTCACAGCTCTGAGAAAACACTAAATAGTAAAGAAGGCAACTGACTGCTGCTGCTGCTGCTGCTGTTTTTCAGTCTATTCGAGCCCCTTGCTTCATTGTACCTCGAGCATCATCTCCTCCTCTGCTGCTTTCTCTCTCCTCCTTCTGTCAGGAGTCTATGCAGCGGGGGAAGGGACAAGCTGTATCCAACACTGCAGCTCTGTCTGGCTGACTCGTGATGACAGAAGCACTTTTCTGTCTAGACTATTCTTGCCTAGAGACAGGGGGCTGGGGGAGGAAGAGTGGTGCATTTTTTGTGAAGGGTCTGAGTTTGTGTCAGGGCTCTGAACTCTTAGAAAAAGTCAGTGAAAAAAAATGACCAAAGCAGTTCTAAGAAGAATTCTCAGATTGCTCTGTGGAGGGGAAGGGGAGAAGGGGAAGGTACAGTAAGTGGGGAAGGGAGAAGCAGTTCTAGGTTTTCTGGTCTCAGATCATCAATGACAGGAATGCTTCTGAAGCAGGTTCTGTGTGGCCACAGCATCAGTGCCAGCTGGGGATTCAGAGACAGGCAATCCCTTGCCCCCACCTATAGTATGTTGCAAAGCCAATGGTAATCATCTACAGTATGTTTGCCCTTTCAATGCACATTAAATTGTATAACGTTGACTGAATACAATAGGGTAGTTGGAGGTATACATTGCCTTTACTTGTCCTATTGTATTGTGATTGCATAAAAATCCGCCAAAGGTTTCTGTTTCAGAGAATTATTAATGTAAACACCTTTTCAGGGCCTCAACATGACATTCCCTTTCAAAATTAAAGTTGCAATAAGAATAAAATTGCAATAAGATTAATTTATTTACATGACAGTTGTCATAAACTAAACTACTGTAAATTACATTTGTTAAAGGAAAACTAATAGATTTGAACTATTTGAACTTTACAATGCTACATACAATATCGCTCTACAAATGATGGAAATTTGACTGGGTGAACTATGTGTAAATCAATACCAATGTGTTTAAATAATTGAGATCAAAGTATGATCATTAATTGAACTTTTAGATTGGATAAGTGCCATAGAATATTCCAGGATTGAGTAATAGTATCTCTGCCCTATAACCAGTTTATTAATGACTTTCAGGTGAGCATACATACATAGATATATAATATAATTAATGATCATACTTTGATCTCAATTATTTAAACACATTGGTATTGATTTACACATAGTGTATATATATATATATATATATATATATATATATATATATATATATATATATATATATATATATATATATACATATACATATACATACATACATATATATATATAAATATATATATATATATATATACATATATATATATATATATATATATATATATATATATATTGTTTTGCAATTTCTGTATTTGAAAAATCCCAAAAGCAATTTTCCGGTGATGCTGTATTCATCCCACTGATTGTAAGTGTAATGTTACTACCATGCGATCCTTATTATCTTAAGTGCCAAAGGGGTTAGTTAGAGAGTGCTTAATTCAAAATTTAGAGAATGATGTCCTATAATAAGGAGAGGCATCTTGTATACTTCATGTGATCTTTGTTGGTCTATTTTTTAAATGTTTTTATTAAATATATACATACTTTTTCATGGCTAAAAAATATCACCCCTAACATGACATGAATTTGGAGTCACGTGACCTGCACATTGAAATTTAATGAAATGTTTGCAGAATTTCACAAACTGTTCAGTGGAATTTTTTTGTGCAAATTTCACGTGGTTCAAGAACGTTAGCAATTTTTTTGCACACCTCTAAGTGCTATCTTTCAAATTGGGAAAACTTTTTCTTACAAAATTCTCACACTGATGAGATCCAAAAGACCGAAACAGTTGTCTGTGGGTAGGTTTACTGGCTATGGACTTCTTTAACCAAGGCTGTGCTGAAATGCTGTGTAATGCAGCAGGCATACGCTTATAGGGATCTATATTAAAATGGATAGGAAGCAAAAAGTAACACACTGTGAATGCTCATTTGCATGTCAATACCCAGAATCCCTGGCTGCAATAGAAGCATTGAATGCTAAGAGATCATTGCAGACCTGTCTGTGACATGAATGTGCTCACAAGTGTTATTTGTATTTGCTGTTCTCTGTACAGTTTTGTCACTTTATGGGGGCTATGCACTAAGCTTCGCATTTTTGCGCCCAATTGGAAAAATTTTGCTCGACCGTTAAAAAGTGAAGCCAAGGGCGCGATTCACTAACAAGTTCAGGGCATTTTGTTCCAGCCGAGCAAAAATATGCCAGATCGCGCGAGCTGCTTCCCCCCCCCCCCCCTGCTATCGCGCTTAAACTTGTAAAGCGCCTATAGCTGCTAGAAAAAAAACCTGTAAGAACTGCTCTTACACGGCTCTTACAGGCGATCATACAGTATACATTATAATACTAGTGTACATATGCAGGGGGTCTCCTGAGCTGAACCGCATTGGTTTCAGCCTCGGGACCCCCTACTTCATGAGATACAGGTCCCGTTATGGGGTGCCGGTATCCCCTGTGCTTTTAAAGGTGCCACATCACATGACCTGGGGGATTTAAATCCTGCAGGGGGATTCCGGCACCCCATAATGGGGCCTGTATCTCATGAAATAGGGGTTCCCCGAGGCTGAAACCAATGAGGTTCAGCTCAGGAGACCCCTACACATCTACATTAGTATTAAAAGACACATTTCAAAAACAATAATTCATTACCGTAGCGATTATCCGCTATGGTAATGAAGCTGCATTAATGTAATTTTTATTAATAGTGTGCAGGAGCAAGGGGTCTCCTAAGCTGAAGCGCATTGATTTAAGCTTCGGGGACCCCTGCTTCACGAGTTACAGGTCCAGATATGGGGTGTCGGTATTTCCTCCATTATTTACATGTCACACGTCACGCGATGTGGGCGCTTTAAATATGGCAGCGACACTGGCATCTGATGCCCCATGCCTGTAACTCAGAAAGCAGGGGGTCCCTGAGCCAGAAATCAAAGCGGTTCAGCTCAGGAGACCCCCTGCTCCCGCACACTATTAAAAAAAAGACATTAAAGTAGCTTCATTGTCTTAGCGTCTATTCACTAAGGCAATGAAGGGGTCAATAGCATTTTTATTGGGGGGGGGGGGGGCTGGTGTATTTTTTGAAATGTAGGACATGTATATTTTTTTTAAATACAGGAATGGTACCGCAGGTCAGCGGGAACCAACGGGGACCACCGTAAAACCCTGGGTTTATCCATATCTGGATAATAGTAATTTTGCCCATTGCTGTATGTGTTAGGGGCTGGGTGTGAAGAGGTTGGTGTGTTTATTTAAAAGTATTGTTTCTTTTTTGGGGGGGCACATGAGTGGTACCGCAGGCCAGCGGGGACCCCTGGACGCCCATGGGGTTCACCCGGGGACACCCACCGGCCTGTTGTATTAAAGGTTTGCCGGAAAAAGGTAAACAAACATTTTTTGACTGTCTTCACTTCTTTTGTGCCAGCCTTTAGCTGGTGCATTATTCTGGCGTGCTTTTAAAGCACAATTGACTTATCACTGCTTAGTGAATCACGCGCACTGGCAAAAAACGGTTTGCCATTTTTTGCCTGATCGGCCGTGTTTTTTTCACAGGGCTGAAAAAATGCCTTTTAAGGCCGATAAAGCGCTGTTATCACTGCTTAGTGAATCACGCAGCAGGCTGTGACGGCCTTAAAAGCCACTTAGCGCTCTTAAAAGCAGTTATCATTGCTTAGTGCATAGCCCCCTTAGGGTTAGTCTAAAGCACATGTGAGTAACATGGCACCCTCAATGAAAATTACTGACTTAGTATGTTGATGTGCTCCTACCAGATTACCAGTCACTATTTGGAGCCCCTACAACAGGGACTTAAGCCATATTGTTTCTTAATCTATTTGTGTCACACTGATATCTACAACAAAATCATTGTTTTCACTTAACTTCTTTAACCTTTATACAGCAAGTATATTTATTTTGGATTTACTTAAAAAAAATGCAAACCTACTTTGTTTATTAATAAGGGTCTATCCTTTCTAAATGGCAACATCTGGAAACTTTACTTGTGTTCCATTCCTCTGAGTTCATACTGCTTTTCTCTGCGTACAGCTACTAAACACTACACTAAATGCTAACAAATTGACAGTCTGTCAGAGCCAAAGGGATAATTTCTGAAAGTCCACATCATTTTATAAATATTCACCTTATGTTCAAAATGTATTGCAGCTCAGATGCAAATTCCAAGAGATTTTAACCATCTGCTCTTGTGATGGGTATATTTTTAAATTATGTTCATACAGTATGGATAAGGGTTCAAATTATTTCAATAAAAGTCTGTAACAATTCTCATCATATTGTTTTATGATGATTACCATTCGTTTTCAGTATTTCCTTAAATGTGTCTGCAAGTGCCAGATCTGATTTCATGGAGGTAAATACTATTCAAGATTCAATGGGATATGTTCAACCTTTAATTGAACATATCTATTGTATCTGCCATCACAGTCTACATGGGTAATGAATTCCACATTTTAACTGCCATTACTATAATGAACCCTTTCCTTTGTTGCTCGGGAAATCTCCTTTTGCCCAACCATAAGGGACGACCCCGTGTCATTTGTACTGCCCTTGGAATGAACAGTTCTTTTGAATGTTCTTTGGATTGATCCTGAATATATTTGTAAACAGTTATTATATCTAGAGATGGGCAAACCTATCTGAATTCGATCCGTGGATGTTTCCGGGCTTTTCAAGGCTTTTTTATTTTGTAAATCCCTCCTTGGAGCTTGAATTAAAAAGAAATCTGATATTGGATTTATATTGAATCTGAAGTCGAAATGCAACAGAATCCAAAAAACGGAGGTATAAATAGTGACGTTCACACTTCTGGGATGACTTGCACACCAGTTTTGGTGAGGGAAGGGGATGGGTGTGCTGGGGTTTGGGGAAAGGAAACAGAGTGAGGAGAGAGTGAGGAGAGAGTGAGGAGAGAGTGAGAGAGAGTGAGAGAGAGTGAGAGAGAGTGAGAGAGAGTGAGAGAGAGTGAGAGAGAGTGAGAGAGAGTGAGAGAGAGTGAGAGAGAGAGAGAGAGAGAGAGAGTGTGAGAGTGTGTGTGAGAGAGAGAGTGAGAGAGAGTGAGAGAGAGTGAGAGAGAGTGAGAGAGAGTGTGGGAGAGTGTAAGAGAGAGTGAGAGAGAGACACACACAGTGAGAGAGTCAGAGAGACACACAGACACAGAGACCTTTACAGACAGTTCTAGACACTTTTTTTCTATTTTGTTAAACATTATTTTCTTTTTGATTTGTAATTTGTGAAATATTATTTTGTTTTAGTTTTTCAATTTTGTTTCATATTTACATTTGGCTATTTGCTCACTAAACTTTATGCTTGTTCCCTATTGAAACTTGAAATTATTGTAAATATCCACTGTTTTCTCCCACACAGCATGTTATAGAAAATATGTCTTAACTTTATAACCTTCCTTCTTAGCTCTTGTGGCCAACACATGCATCCTGGGCATTTTACAGGTCTGCAACAATCCAGACACCTGCAGGATTGATAGGGATTGCAATACATCCATTACTTACAATAGCCTTTGTGCCTCTGTTGACCATTGCTGCACTTGTTTTGTCTGTATTCTGCTTCCAGCACTGAAAAAAACAGCCAAGTGTGCCAACAAAAATCTGTTTGTGATGCTTAGTACAGTATATGAGCCCCAGAAAACACACAGAGAAAAAGAAGCATACAGAGTTAACTAATTTTCTATAGCACAGACAAGATTTTGTGTTGCCATAATTCTTTGTGACACTGATATATTCATGATGAAATGTGATTTTGAAGTTTTGTTTCACCTCCTAGACCAAATTAGGGGTTTTCCAGTGACCAGAACATAAACTTAAATTCAAAAAATACAAATGTTTCTTCCTGCACATTAAGAATTACATTTTCGCAGACTATATTATACAAATTAATACATTATGTCTTTTAAAAATGTTAAACTCGTTACAAAAACTAGAACCAAAGCAATTTTTATCTGATGTTTTTCAAATTCCACAGCAAAGGAAAGCAAAGTGTGAACACAGTCCAAAGGAAATAAAACATTAAAACCAACAGCATACACTTCCCATTATTATGTGCACATTCCTATTAATTTTAGTTTTGTTTGCAAAACATTTATTTTATCAATGAGCTCATAATTTGATAGCACTTTGTGTTCTCATTTTATTTATGCAACAAATTTCCGAATGTCCAAGATTACATATACTAAATTCTGTACGTTGCAAACTTTAGCAATAATATACCTTTCATTTTTTTTATTTATTTTTTAATAACCTGAAATGACAAACGTATTTAACATATATATTTACTGGGGAATTCAGGCTAGTGTCAGGGTCGCTGGAGCATGGTCCAGTTCTAGTCACTCCTAGCATGCTACAGTATGAAGGAGTTGGTAATGGTGTCCTTGGATCTGGTTTCAGCTGCACTACCTGAGTCAACTACACCCAGCACCTCTAGTGCTCTGGCGGCTCTAGCTTGGGTACAGGGAGCCTCATCAGGTTCAGGATTTCAGGGATTCAGGAGGTGGAACCACAAGTAGGAGGAGTGACTAGGGAAGCAGATAACTCTTAAAGCACTGAGGAGGTTGTGAATGCTATTAGCCTGCCTATTCCAAGGAATGTGCCTGTGGAATTTGGAGAAGCAGAGGGAGACATTGACAATTGTCATGTTGTTCTGATGAGCTTAGCGAGGAAGTCTTGGAGAAGGTGAGGTGGAGGAATGCGGATAGCATCTAATCAATGTCACGGGGGGAGTTTCTGAGCTCACTAGACTGCTTCAATACTGTGTTATTAAAATAAAATAAAAGCAGCTGCATTACCTTAGCAGCTAGACGCTAAGATAATGAAGGGGTTAAACCAGAGTACCTGGTTTATTGGGCATAGAGGGGGTTGGTAAGGTTTCCCCAGGGTGGGTGGTTAGGCCCACCGGAAGGTTGTAGGAGGTGTTAACCCCTTCATAACCTTAGTGGTAGTAACCCCTCCTACTACCCTCCCGAGAGGCCTAACCACCCACCCAAGGGCAACTACCCCATTAACCAACCCCCTCTACCCCAATAAACATTAAAATAAAATACAAACTCCAATACTAGCAAATACACCCATTGATTGCCAGTGTAGTTCCTATGACCTCAATGGGAGCAAATATAACCCCAATGGCAATGAATGGGTACCTTACTACCCACCCCTTTTACTCCCAGCATCCTGACCACCCTCCCACCAACATATACAGTACTGTAATGGATAACATCGGTCTTAGCCTGAGCTGGATAATAGAAAATATGCCCATTAAAAATAAAACATTTCCCAGCCAGCATATAGTAAATACATGTTGTATTTACCCCTGCCAGGATAAAGTAGAGTGCCCATTGATTGCCAATGTGGCTCTGTGGCCTATTATTATTATTATTATATACTGTATATATATATATATATATATATATATATATATATATATATATATATATATATATATATATATATATATATATATATATATATATATATATATATATAATGTGTGTATGTATATATATATTTAAAAAAAAGAAAAGAAAAAGCGCCCGATCCTAGTGTAATTCGAATATAAAGGTTTTAATTAATAAAAGTAGACAATTGCCAACACACCTTTGTCTACTTTTATTAATTAAAACCTTTTATTAATTAAAACCTTTATATTCCTTTTTACACTAGGATCGGGCGCTTTTTCTTTTCTTTTTTTTTTAGGTATCGTTGGGAGGTTGGAGATCCCAAGAATTAAGCAGCCCAGGACTTCTAATTCATGTTTTAAGGATTTGTATGGACAATTTTTTATATATATTTTTATACACCCATTTGTCTGCAACACTTGAGAGACATACACATCATCTCTATAGACATTTTTTTAGTGGTGTTAATTCTGTTGCCAACAAAAAATTGTTTTTCTTTTTCATATACATTTTTATACATTTGTATTTATTTTTATATTTTTACATCTTTTTATTTTTTCCATTTTTCCAAAAATTTTTTTTTCAATAATTCATTTTACTTAACTTTTCACATATACAGTGCAATTTGGATAGTTTTCTGTTCATTTTTTCAACATTGGTATACATCTGTGCTGGGTTCATCATCCTGCAGCTTGAGGTCTCTTTTGCAGGTATAAGGTGTATATTAATAAGGGCGCTGTCTTTTAATTTCAAATGTATATATATATATATATATATAAATAGGCAGATGGCACACACGTAAAGCAAAAATAGGTGCTTGTCCCATACAGGAAGTATACATAAATAGACTCCTTACCAGGTAAATCCAGGATCCCAGGACCACAAAGCAAGGAAGAGACAGCACACTCAGGAATATCAAAAAACGTGTATTACGAAACATCTCCTGATGAAATCACTTTATGTGAAGAAACGCGTAGAGAAGAGCGTTTTTTAGCTGCTGTCACACTGTGATATATATTTTGACTCTATCCTCACTGCCCACCTCATTACGGACTGCCTTTGGGAGTGCAGAGAGACTTCTCTGATCAGCCCCTGCATCGCGGGGTCACGGACTACAGACCTCATATCCGGATACACTAACATTGTGGAGGACTTCCGGGTCACATTGTGGTGAGCTTTTTCCTGTATCCCCTGCTGGATGTCGGTTCAGCAGAGCTGAGAAAACCCAGACAGAGAGAGGGCGCGCCATCCAAGGCACAACGTGGGCGGTTGGCGAATGAGTATACTCATTATATGCATTTATTTATCCTGTGTTTGTGAGTTCGCATTTGTTGGTTTTATTCATATTCATTTTTATTAAATTGTATTTTTTCATGCTGCACTAGGATCGGGCGCTTTCTTTTCTTGTTGTTCATATATATATATATATATATATATATATATATATATATATATATATATATATATATGCAGAAAACAAGAAGAAAAAACAGGCGCACTCCTAGTGTGATAAAGTATAAAACCGTATTTATGGGATTGTAAAATATAAAATGTAAATATAAAAAGCGCACTCACAAACAGAGTAAAAATAATAGCATTTATGAGATATACTCAATCGCCTTGAAGCTGTGAAGGGAATGTATCAGCCTGTTCCGTTGGTGCCACCTCTGGTGTATCTGTTGGTTCAGCTAGGTGCACTGGAGCCACCGCAGCCAGATGATGTAATAATCAGCAACACGGTCAGAGACTCTCTCCAGATACACCTCCCACAGCTCTCACTGCTCACCAGCAGGCAACTGCAAAACCGGAAGCGACAGCAGTCCCAAGAAAAATAGCAACAGCTCCAAGGTACTCTCTCCGTTCGTGCAGTAATGTCAGCCACAAACTCGCCTCTTTGGGAAATGCCCTATGCGTTTCGTCACTAAGGACTTCGTCAGGGGAGTACCTTGGAGCTGTTGCTATTTTGTATATATGTATGTATATATGTATATATTCAGAAACAGGGCACACACAACAAAATAAAAAATAAAGGTAATGGGAGGGTGCATACTGTCCAAAAAGATACATAAAAAAAAGAAAAATGGGACAGGCACTCCTAAATGCAAAAAAAGTGAAATTTATTGACAACATTTTGGTCCACTCCACAGGTAAGAGATATGGACTGCGACTGGTGAGAGAGCTGATAGATGGAGGGAGGGGGGGGGGCTGAGAGATGGTGGGAGAGGGGAAGAAATTAATAGATGAAGTGGAAAGCAACAAATGCATGGGAGGAGAGAAATATATGGGGGAGGAAACAAATAGCAAATGTATGGCTTTCAATAACATTTTTCTACTAGATTATGGCGTCCTGTATGATAAAAACTGCAATGTGGCAACTCTACTCTTTAGTAGCACAAGAGGCTATCTATGTCCCCTCTGATGAAGTCATCCAAATGGCCAGCTATGCATAGAAAACAAATCACTAGTTGGTTTGAAAATTGGAAAAAAATTATAAATAAAAATGTGAAAAAATTTAAAAATGTCAGACTATTTATAAATGAAAAAGAAAATGAAAAAATATCTGTGCATTTTTAAAAATGTTAAATAATCCTGTGCAAAAAATATTTACGATCTTTTAATTCTTTTAAAATATTCGGAGAAAAAAAACCACATTTCAAATATTGACACATTCACCCATCTCTAAACCTATTTAGGCCTTATCCATCCAATGGTCCTTTTTCAATCTGACGCAATCCCGTTGCCTCATTAATTTAGGATGAGGGTCCTCTATTTATTGAAAGTCAGTGTTCATTCTTAAAATGTTCTAACTTCTTTATGGGAGCTCATGCTCCATCTGGATTCCAGCTTCCGTGCTTTGATGATGGAATGTGACTCTTACTATATATGGTGGCCAACACACATCCATTATATAAAGTGTGGAAGACCATGGAGTGGGGTCCCAAATAAAAGCTAATAGCTGATGGTTTACTTTCATTTTTACATTTTTTTTTTCATTTCGTATTTTGTATTTTAAGAAGCTTTTAAGAGAGAATAGATTGGACTATAATATTTGGCTCAAGATGTAATTTTTATTTTTTAATTTTTTCCCTTCCTAAATTATCCTGGTGAATAATTGGGCCAATTGTAGTGCAGAGGGGCACTTTTATTTGGCTTAGTTTTATATTTAAAGATATTGTATAATGGCAGTATTTTGGTTATAACAGTGTACATGGAATATACAGTACATTTGCAATAACTACAGTACCTGAGGAAGAACCCTGCTTGATTCAAAAGGTTGTTCAATGTTAACTTTTGTTGGGCCAATAAAAGGTATCATAATTCTTTTTTTCCCCTTTTTTACATTAATAAAGAACCAATGTGACTAAAATATTTTTTTTGTCTGCAATGTAAAAAGATGTGTTATGCACAGTTATTTTACCAAGTTCCTAGTTCAATATATTCAGTAAGTGCTTGGTATGTGCAGTAGATGTAAGTACATTATTTTATGTGAAATTATTTTGTTAGACTTGTAATTCTGTGATACACATCACTTGGAGATTAGGAATGAAAGGCATGTTTAATCAAATGTTAGTCCTTACTCAATGAACACATTATGGCATGTATGCTGCAGAAAGTTTTAGCTGAATAAGGTTATTGCTACTGGAATAGATTGCCAAATGTATCTTGTATAGTCTGGAGTTTGGAGAGATAGCAAATGCTTTCCATTAAAGCAGGAAAATTTGTACCACTGTGCAATTTGTAAGCCAAATTGCATCAAAATGTTTTTTGCAACAAACACATTTTACAAATATATTGTAATTATTAATTTATCACACTGACAAATAAAATCATGTGAAAGTAGGAAAACTAAAATGAACTATTACATGATATCTATTTTCAACCGTTGCTACTGTAAGTCATTTACATTATACTGTATATAAAGAAAATATTGAGTGAACTCTAAAAATAAGTATCTACTGTAGAGAAAATGTAAACAAAAATTGCAGATGTACAGTAGCCAGACGTACTGTTTTTTGGAGCGGCGTAAGCTGTAGTTACGCGACTGTGGTAGCTATGGCGCTGGCGAATAACTGCTGCAGTTGGCTCCCCCGTTGTGCGACCGTGGCAAACACTGTCTCTGGCACCGCAGACTTATGCTTTCCAGTTATGGCTCTAGAGACAGTGAGTCTCCCTACATCTGTAGCTCATGTAGCAAGATTAATCAAGTATTAATAATCTGTTTTTATTCCTCATCACAGAAAGTTAACCTTTTTACTGCTCTTGATATAAAAAATGTACACTGCTTCCTTCTCAAGCAGCACATTTTTCTTTATGAAGTTTTGTATGTTATTGTAAGGTTTGGGCTATTAGAATTTATTTTTATGTAGCCCCGGTCTCTTTTTGGTCCCAGAGACCCCCCTCCTTGCGTGCCGAGTGGTCGTGGGTGCCGCCGGAGACAGCGACGGACCCCCCGGCACGGCGAGAAGGTGGGAGCAGGAGCAGGGAGTGCTCCGAGTCCTCGGAGCCTCGGCGGCGCACCCGGCTAGCGGGGGCCGCCATGACAGGTTGCGCGAGCGTGCGCGTTGGTCGCGCATGCGCAGTAAGTTGCGGGGGTTGCGGCGGCCATCAGGGACTTGCGCATGCGCAGGAGAATCGCGCATGCGGCCCGAAGGTAAAAGCAGCCTCCACGGGACTACAACTCCCATGAGGCTTAGGGCCAAGCACCCCAGGTGTCCCCAAGTGGCCAATGAGAGGCCAGGATTCCCTAGAGCAGGGATATATACTTTTCGCGGGCTTAGGGCAACGTCAGTTGGAGTTGGGAGCAGGAAGGGGAAGGCAGGGTGTAGGGAGCAAGTGGCTCCTACACCAAGTAAGGTATCCCCAGGTCCCAGGCAGGCCCCAAATCCCTGTTCGTGTAGTGGGTAGGTACTGAGGGACGGCCCCTAAGGTAGGTGCGTGTGCCCTTAGGTGCGTGTGTGGTGTGCAGTCTTGTCAGTGTCACGGCTGTCAGTGCTGTGAGTGCTGACAAGAAGGCACAGTGTTTGTGCAGTGTAGCTGCAGGTACCAGGTTGAGTGCAGTGCAGTTGCTGCAGGTACAGTGTGAGTGCAGTGGGTTTCTGCAGGTATTAGGGAGAAGCTAGTGAGAGGGGATCCGGGAGGTGAAGGGAGAGGTAGTGTGGGTGCAGGGGGTCAGGGACCCGCCTGCATAGGACAGGTCTTCCCCGCAGGCCTCTAGGAGTATTCCCTGAAGTCACTGTAGGTTGCGTGCTGCAGGGACGCGCTATAGTGGTAGCGAGCATCACCCTTACTGAGTACCAGTTAGGGACAAAGCACAGAATTGCGGTTGTGGCGAGTCGTTTGGGACCAGACAGCTGGACATTGAGACCCAGGAGGCAGGCCGCAGATTCGTCTGACCCTTTGCAAAGTTGTTACCGGTCACCGCCGTGACCGGAAGGTATTATTACATCAAGTGCACCAACACCGGTCAACAGGCGCAGATCCGCCTTAGGCGTAACTCTTTAGGGACACTAAGCGAGTGGCTAAAGAACTGAGCCTATACTAATACATTACCGTACACGGACACGGTGTGGAGCACGCGGTAGCGGGACACAGACGGTACTCAATAGGAGCATGGCTGAGCCACTACCGTTATAAGGACGGTACCAGTTATCAGGGTGTTAGGCATTGCTACAAAGGTTATGTGTTAGGTTATGTGTTATGCGTTGATTGCTATAATATAAAGTGATAAGGTACTGTTGCGTTACAGTAAAGTCAGTTGCATTCATATGTGTGTTTATGTATTTCTTGCCCAGGGGAATTTCACATAACGGGGATCCTGGGTAAGTGGAGGCGCTGCGCTAATTAAGTGTATAAGTGTTACCCCATGCTCCCAGCTAGCGGAGGCTCAGATCTCCTGGAGCCACAGGTGCGTGCAGTTACCCGTAGTCCCTTTGGGAGCGTCAGAAAAAGGGCTACATTTATATAAAGGCCTGAATACAGATATCCTTCATATGTATACATTAATCTCCAGGAACTAATCTCCAGGAACTGTATATTTTATGGAGCAGTGTTAATAATTTAGATGGTAGATACTGCATAATAAAACTGGTCTGCCTGCAGAGTTGCTATGGAGTACCAATTAAATACATCAATGTGCTATATCCTAAATTAATTGGAATCTTGTCGAGCTGTGGTTACAACTATTTCATTAGCACAGAAGAACAACATACAGATGAAACTATCGGTTCTGGCCCACCTACCTTGCGGGTGCCTCACGGCATCCTCTCCATATCAGTGAGTTTCAAGCGGCCAGACTAATGACCCATCGGATTAACACAGCGGGGGTCCCTCTGTTTTAATGGGACCCGCGCTGTGTGAATCCTACCGGGCTACACCTCTCTGTAAGGCTGTGTTTATAGAGGCGTAGTGCTTGCTGAGGCGCGCTGAGGCGCGCTTAGCATATATTCAGAGACATTATATGTTATGGTGCCATTCTGAGTGAAAGCTTCCGCTTGCTTGCTCACGCTTGCTGAATCTCGCTCAGCTTCCAGCTACAGGCAAATCTGTGTTTCTGTTCTAGCTGGAGAGGAGGTGCGGTCACGTAACCCACTGCCGTCCAATCAGAGTGCAGCACAGAAATTAACTTACACCCGAGAGCAGCCATTTTCAAGCATATGCAGAGAGAGGTAGCTGGGGTGTGGGGGGGGGGGGGAATGGACTACTGCTGTGGGGTGGCAAACGGACTACTGCTGGGATGGGGGGGGGGCAAACAGGCTGCTGCTGCTGGGGGGTGGGGGAGCAAATGGACTGCTGCTGCTGGAGGGTGGGGGTGGATTGGCAAACAGACTGCTGTGGGGTGGGGGGGCAAACCGGCTGCTGTCGGGTGGGGGGGCAAACGGACTACTGCTGGGGTGGGGGGGCAAACGCGCTGCTGTGGGGTGGCAAACGGGCTGCTGTTGGGTGGGGGGGCAAACGGGCTGCTGCTGCTGCTGGAGGGTGGGGGCGCAAATGGGCTGCTGTGGGGTGGGGGGGGGGCAAACGGACTGCTGTGGGGTGGGGGGGCAAACGGGCTTCTGTGGGGTGGGGGGCAAACTATTTATTTATTTATAAAATATTTTACCAGGAAGTAATACATTGAGAGTTACCTCTCGTTTTCAAGTATGTCCTGGGCACAGAGTTAAGACAAATAATACATGGTTACAAATACAGTTACATAAATGAACAGGGTATACATTATATACAAGACATTGCATGCACAGTTAAAGATAATATATATTATGGGCGTATGAAACAGTTACAGACCAGATTAAAATGTGTGACAGCCTTAGATTTGAAAGAACTTAAACTGGTGGTGGATGTGAGAGTCTCTGATAGGTTGTTCCAGTTTTGGGGTGCACGGTAGGAGGAGGAGGAACGTCCGGATACTTTGTTGAGCCTTGGAACCATGAACAGTCTTTTGGAGTCTGATCTTAGATGATAGGTGCTGCATGTGGTAGGGGTGAGGAGCTTGTTCAAGTAGCTGGGTAGCTTGCCCATAAAGAATTTGAAGGCAAGACAGGAAAGATGAACTTTGCGCCTAGACTCGAGTGATGACCAATCTAGTTCTTTGAGCATTTCGCAGTGATGTCTGTTATAGTTGCATTGAAGAACAAAACGACAAATTGAATTGTAGAGGATGTCAAGTTTGCTAAGGTGGGTTTGAGGTGCCGAGCCATATACTATGTCTCCTTAGTCAATAATTGGCATTAGCATCTGTTGTGTGATACGCTTTCTGACCAGGAGACTTAGGGAGGATTTGTTCCTGAAAAGTACCCCTAGTTTGGCATAGGTCTTGGTTGTCAGGGTATCAATGTGCAACCCGAATGTTAAGTGGGAGTCAAACCATATGCCCAGGTATTTAAAACTAGTGACAGGGTTTAGGGTGGTGTTAGCATTGGTTCTAATCTGGAGCTCAGTCGCTGGAAGCTTTAAAAATGTAGTCTTGGTTCCAAATACCATTGTTACAGTCTTGTCAGTGTTTAAAAACAGTTTGTTTTGGGAAATCCAGTTTTCCAGTCTCAAAAAGTCAGACTGAAGTATGTGTTGAAGGTCAGAGAGGCTATGGCTGTGTGCATATAGGATTGTGTCATCTGCATACATGTGTATTGAGGCTTCCTGACAAGCTGTGGGAAGATCATTGATGAACACTGAGAAGAGTAGGGGCCCCAGAACAGAGCCTTGCGGGACACCATAGGTGATATCCAGGGTGTTGGCGTTAGAGCCTGAGATGAACACATGTTGAGATCTACCTGATAGGACTGAAACCAGTTGAAAGCATGCTTCCCTATTCCAGAGCTCTGGAGTTTGTTAAGCAGGATAGCATGATCAACAGTATCAAAAGCCTTTGCAAAATCTAGGAATACTGCACCAGTGAGTTGTCCCCGTTTTATTCCACACTGGATTTCATTGCAAACTTTTAGCAGGATAGTTACGGTGGAGTGTTTGGGGTGAAAACCAGATTGGAATTGGCTAGGGAAATTCGTCTTGGCATAGTAATCGCTTAATTGGGAGTGGACACATTTTTCCGTGACTTTGGATAGAATTGGGAGAAGTGAGATTGGCCTGTAGTTTGAGACAGTGTTTTTGTCCCCACTTTTGAAGATTAGGACAACTCTGGCAGTTTTCCAGACTGAACGGACTGAGGGAGGAGCTGGATGTGCGCTTCCTGTCCCTCAGTTGCGAAGAGCTGGTGAGCAAGAGAGACTGCTGTGCCGTGTGTTTCCCGTAACCAGCGCAACTACTAACTGTGTCATGGCGGACGTTGACATACACCCCTACCAACTCCCAGGATGCTTCCTGGTAGGGAAGACGGGTGATAGAGAAATACTGCGGTGCCTGTGTATGCAGTGCAGGCTACTGGGTGGAGAAGCCAGCACCATGGTGAAATGCCCTCAATGCAGCATCCATTAATTGTGGACTGTGGAGCCGTTCGTGCCTGGGCACGCCGCGGGGGCGGGAGGAGATACAACCATGCTGACGGCTGGGGCCTTGCCAAGAGTCAAGAAAGAGGAGGTCGATCCCGGAGAATGGGGATCGCTACTAATGATGGTGCCCAAGATGGATGGCGCTGAGGCCTGCAACCGCAGCGAGAACCTGGAACCTCGCTGTCGGTCCCCTGCGGAGCTACCCTTACCGTCATCGGCACCCACCTCGTCGGACGATAAGAACGGAAGTCGTGCGTCGGTGGTGATGCACCTACCGGTGGGCCACTACAGTGGTGCTGAAAAGAAAGAAAAGCTACTTACCAGTGATCTCGAGGAGCTGAGTATAGAGATTCTCCGACAGCATGCGCTGGTGCGGCCGGAGCAGCGGAAGAGTCCCACGGCCGTGGCGACTCCCAGCGTGTCGGGAGAAGAGGACCCCATCGCAAACAGTGGAGTGGTGAGATACCATCTTACCTTCCACATGCTCCGATGGAGGCGGGCCGAAGAGAAAGGCCCGACCAAGGCCCAAGCGGAGCTGAGGAGTGATATCGAGTATCCGGTGCTGGATGTCGAAATGGAGGAGGAAGTTCCGGTGGGGGACCCCACCCAAGATGGCGCGTCCTCACGTGAGAATGATGACGTCACTTCCGGTAGCCACAGCGGAGCCGACCAAGAAATGGACAGGTATCGGCAAGCGGTGAAGAGTCGGGGCAGCAAGAAGAAGGGTGAGCCTGATCTGCCCAACGTTACAATGGGTCGCGGCATAGCCAAGCTGTTGATTATGATCCCGCAACGTAAGAACACTTCCCCATTCCCTTTGCCCAAGGCCACTGCCCCTATCCCTGCCCCTGTCACGTCTCCCTCTGGGTCCCGATCGAGCCAAGGGTGGTCTGGGGAGTCACGGGACACATCAGAGGAACGGCCTGGGTCGGTCATGGACTGGGGGGACTGTTTTACGTCTGATGAGGGGTCGGGGAGGGAAGTAATACCTGCCGTGACATCCCCAAAATTGAACCCCACTACTTATACCCATATTGTAAGGGGAAGGCCAAAACGTTATGGGACGGCCACTCGTTCAAATACTACATCTGGTGTCTCTTCTGGTGGAGAGACTGAGGAGTCTGAGACTGCGTTAGCACTAACGAAGCAGTCCTCGGAGCATAGTACCAAGTGGTGGGCTCCGTTGTATGTGGGGTATTCTGAGTGGTTAGACTACACCAGATTTATATTAATGCGGGGAGATGTAGTTGACCACTGGTGGGATGTGGGTGAATACTCGGCTGAGGAAAGCCATGAAGAGTTAGTGAGAAGGTGGGATGAAATCCAGAAGGGAATAGTCACCCCAAGGGGATAATCTATACTATATGATGTTATTGCCCCTGAAGCACCACTGTCTTGGGTCCTGCCAGGCAAAGCAGGGAATGAGAAGCTAGTGAAGATTAGCAGGGCTGAGAGGGCCACAGTAGCAAGATATAAGCAATCTCATGGGTTGGAATATCCTTATGTTCCCGAGCCTCTAATGGAGGAGATAGAGGACAATAGGAGTACCTGGCTAAGGGAAGCAGTGGAGGACTACCTCAAGTCCAAGTCTAGTTACTCTGAACACAGAACAGAGTCTAAGATATGTTATTTGATGAGGATTTGGAGTGTTGGGCGCAACATTTACATGATTGAAATGGAGTATAGACAAGAAAATGGGCCGCCTAGATCATACAGTATTACAATAATTGAACACAATGGGCGAGAGGTAAAAAAGCCTTACCTCAGACATTACTATTGAGGTTTGGATTCTCCTATGGAGTAATCTTTGTAGTAATAAGAGGTTCTGAATACAGTAATGCGGTTATGGTGATTAGGCATTATGTTGAATTATGTATGGTGTGTGCCAATGTATTTTTGTATTGATATATTGTTGTTCTTGTATATTTTGCAGTTGCCTGTTTAAAGGAAGGCTCTGCAAATTTAGGACCAAGTGGGGACCATTGGATCCACCAGAGGGAGATTTTAGCCCTGTGTAATTTTGGGGTTACATGCCTCTCTCCCCCTGTGCAATAATTCCTGTTAAAAGGGCAGGTCTGACAGCAGTAATCATGAGGTTTGCCCTCATCCCCTGTGATGTGTATTGTGTAGTGTAGGAAGTGACATCATGCTCTGTGTCCACTTACAGTGATACTGGGGTGGTGCCTACTGGAGCTATATAGTACGCATCACCTGCTGACTGTAGTGTTAAAGTTGAAGTGTGTGTGAGTGTCTCATGCCAGTTGAAGGAGACTGTCTGACCCAACACAGTGCCAGGGCTCTGGCAAGGATTGTGGCCCTCCCTTAGGGGAGAGGTGGGCAGACTATTCCCCTTACTCTATTAGAGAGTAAGGGAAGAGCAAGGACAGCTTCTAGGACCCTGACTAGGAGTGGTGTCCAGGGACTTCCTTCAGGTTGGCAACCTTGATGATGTGCGGCTAGAGACCAGCCGCAATGATGGGCAGTCTGCCAGTCAAGATGCCAATATCCAATTTGAAAGAACCTTCTTGCCTGAGAGTGGAGTCATCCAGGGAGAAGCTGCACCCAGAGGTTCTCTTCCAGAAACTCCTCCCTGCTGTCGTGGGGACCTGGGAGAGATGGAGGCGCTGTACCAGAAGTGAGTAGTTCTCAGCATTACCTCTTGAGCCAGTCCTGATGTATTTCCCTATAACATCAAGCGGGAGACTAAGGAGTCCTGTAAGCCAGCAGGTGCACCACACTGTAGTACATGTAACATGGGGCAGTCTCCTCACGTAAGGGGCCAATATGAGATTGGGGGGGGGGGGGTGAAACACCGTTACATATATAAATTCACAATGAATATTAATGCCACAACTAGGCTAGCTGCCTGGCTCTTTGCCTCACTTTCTTTGTGCCTCGCTGGTTCCTCGTGGTCGCTGCATTGTGACTTCACACCCTGTGGAGTCGTCGCTGCACAATGACATCTGTCACGTACGCCTCCCAACCTGCCTCTGCCCACAAGCCCCGCCTACTAGAGCACACGCTCTGTCTGATGGGCAAGAACATGAAAAGCAGCCGCTTGGTAAGCGAGAGGTGAGCATCAGCAAGCATCAGCACTGGAGAGCATAGCCACTCTCCACTATAAACACAGCCTAAGGAGACGCGCACTAAGAGATAGACTGAAAGAGTCACTCTACCTGTGTGCTTCTAACAGTGGATTGCGAGGCTTTTATTTTAATAATACAGTATTGTAGCAGGGGGTCCCCGGAACAGAAACGCATTGATTTCAGGTCCTGGGTCCCCCTGCTTCCTGAGATACAGGCCCTGTTATGGGGTGCCAGTTTCCTTCTGCTTTGTTTAAATCTCCCGGTCATGTTGGCAGTGATGTGGGAGAATTTAAACATGGCCACTGGGATACCGGCACCCCATTACGGGTCCTGTATCTCGGGAAGCAGGGTTCCCCGGACCTGAAATCAATGTGGTTCAGCTCCGGGTACCCCTGCGATAATCACTGATTCACTGGATAACCCTACGTGTTTTGTGAACATGTCTCACTTCCTCAGGGAATTCTAATCAGTGCAGAAGCCCATGAGGGCCCTGGGGAAGTGAGACATCTTCACGAAATGCGTAGGGTGATCCAACAAATCAGTGTTGAGTTTGGAAATCCCCGGCAGCCATTTTGGGAGTGACGTCAGCCCCAAGGTGAGGCACTGAGGTGCAGGAGATTGGAGAGGAGAGCGCAGTGAGTGCAAGGGAGCCGAGTGAGACGCTGACACGCTGACACGCAGTCTAGGTGTGCATGGCTGGATCCTAGAGGTCCATAAGGTGATTCTTGATAGACGTGACCGGGTTATATGTGTTTACTGCAGTAAGCACAAATGTGAGTGCAATTGTTCATTATTTTTATCTTTTATCTTTTTGTGGAATAAATCGTATACACGATGAGAGTTGTCTCTGTGTGCTCTTCTATTTTTAGTTGTAGATTTACAGAAGGTTGGGAATACATCTCTGAAGAATGCAGCAAGAGGACTTATTTTGTATTTATGATTGTTTCCTATTAAGACAACCGATTTATAAGATCTTCTATTCCAGGAATTCATTTTTGGGCTTATCCTATATGTCTCAATACCTGATTTAATAGTGGTTTTAATTTTTCTACTTTGTTTTTATGTTTTACTTGTCCCAGTATCAATATTTGGTTGAGCACTGATTGGATTCTAGTACATATATTCGAATAAATTCATACAGAACATGGGTACATATAAGTACATTTGAATAGATTTGCAAGCCAAATTTGTAGAATATTTTAGCAGAAGAATATAGAGTAGCCCTGATCCACAAATAGTTCAGAAACGTTATAAGGCCTTTACTACCATGCACATGAATCTGTGCTGAGGCATGCTATAGTTTATGACCCTTTTGTGGAGCAATAGCATTTAGAATGACCTCTCCTTTTCAAGTATGTCCTGATCACTAAGTTACATAAAGTACTTTAAAAGTGACTATTTCTAACACCTTTGAAATGGCGAACATCATAAATCTGGAATGCATTTAGACAGGAAGATGATTTGAGGGACACAGCTAAATAGGTAAAGCAGTGGAGTGATCGATAGCAGAAGAAAGAGAAGCAAGATTCTTCAGTGAACCATAAGACTAGAAGCAGTTTACTAATGGTGAATCTTAGGAGATAAGTGCTGGGTACAGTGGGTGTTTAGAGACCTTTCCTAAGATCACCAATCAGATTTTACAGGACCTCTTTGAGATACTGAGATTCTTTAAGTTTGTGATTGGTGAGCAATTATATGGTCCTCAAATAGGCAAAGGATTACTTTATACTGATTGATACCTTACTGCAATGTGGAAGGCATCACCTATAGTGTTTTTTAATCCTATAAGGGAACACATGTAAGGATAACACATACATTTTTAGTATTTCTACACGGTATGTGTGAGTGCACTGAAAAATTGACAGTAATGTTTATTCTGATGTTCAAGGTTGTCACTTACCAGGTCTATGTGCAGTCCCTGAATTCACAAGTTAAGGTAGTCCCAACACCTGGGATGTAGCCATAATGGAACTGAACCTCTCCTCCCTAGGGGTAACGTGCAATGGGACAGGTGGTCCCCCTCCAGTCTTCCGCACCTGGGCAGCATGGTTAGCAAGATTATTCTTCACCTTGCACTTGCTGTCCATCCAGTGCTTCTTTGGCATGTCCAAAGATTGGATGGCATTCCCCAGGGCATTGAGGCCCTCAAGTCTGGACTCCCAAATACTCTGCTTCTCAACAGCGCTGGTGTAGCAGAGAGCCCTTAATAATTTGGAGTGAATATATATCAACCCATTAATTAAAATGTCAAGCTCCTCATCTGTGAACTTATAACTACGAATCCTCCTAGCATCAAAAGCAACAACAGTCCCAGCACTTGAAGTAGATGCCTGCTCAGCCATCTCTACTGTTCTGCAGTTTAAATAAAATGGCTTGTCCTCAAACTATGCCGTGAGGCACCCACAAAGCAGGTGGGCTAGAGTTATTCACTTTGTAATGTGATTTTTATTTGAATTTGAAACATGCTCATGTGCGTCTTGATAGGTCACACTAAATGGCATGTGCTAATAATAAGACTTTTTACCAATGCACACGTGCAGTGTATTGGAGAACGCATCTCTGAGACATGAACATCCCTGTTAATAGTGCTGCTGCAATGAGGAACAGATATTATTTTTGCATCTCATTAACTTTGAGGATACCCGTTAATAAGACGAAAAATAACATCCTTTCTCAATTTCGGGAACATTACGGTATTAGCGAAAAAACAACGCAGCTTTGAGGATCTACCCCTATTAATCTTGTGAAGACATTCCCTGTCACTGTAACGTCTGGTGCAATATTTGTAGAACATTAGCTTTACAAGCAAATGGAATGCGTTTAAATCCTGCCAACATGTTCAGAAACTCTAGTATATTTGACACCAACTATTGCTATGAGCATCTTTGGTTATATTATAAACCGCAATTTGAAGTGACTGTTTTACATCTAAACACATACAGATGTAGCTAACATGATTGCAACCATTATCGCTCAGCATTACGTTATCTCTGGCATGATTCGCTATTTAATTCACTGGAGCAACGAGTTTGCAAAATCGGTCGATTTGATTTTGTGCCTTGCATGATAACAGGTGCAATAACATTGGCTACATCTGTAATCTCTTTTAAGACAGAAGTTACATTAAACTTTAAAAACATGCGAAGTGCATGAATGTTAGATTTAAATATAATATATAAAGTACATAGAAGTCAATCCTACAAACTGCATGGATCTTAGGTGTAAATGTTTGAACTCACACAGAAAATGTCACCATACATATGTAGCAGAAGTTATTGAGCCTGTTAATACATTGCATTTGGTTAACGCTGGTGCATTATTTAAGAGTAGTGCTATTGAAAACAATGATTAAGGAGATAACACATGTTACTTAAAGCATTATTTTGTATGTTAACTCGGATTAATGCAAGTAATAACGCCGACTACATCTTTATGACTTTGCCCTATCAAATGTGTTAATTTTCAAACCTGCTAAATTAAACTTGTACTGTATTTCGATTTAAGAGTCACTGTCTGAGTGTGTTGTCAACAAAACAGCTTTTCAGTTGCAACCAAATTGCTTCGTAGCATATTGAGACACTTTGCCATTTGACCTTGGCAATTTTTGAATGTAATAATTTGGTTTGCTTTATCAGACATCTGTGGCAGTCAGCCTTAAATAAGTATGAAATGCATTGATATCTGATATCTAAACCAATTTTCTGAAGCTAGGTAGATATTCTTAAGGAACGTTCTGCTCTACTTGTTTCAGTTTTGTCACTCTGTAACTTTTAGTCCTTAGTGTAACTATTAATTCCCAAGTTAAATAAAAAATGCAATCAACGAAATACTAGAAGTCACTTTCTAAACAAAAAGCAGTTTGTTCTCTTTTTGACGAAAAAGCATGTAATTTTCTTTTATTAGACCTTCAAAATTGACCTGAAAGTATGATACAACTACAAAAATCCACAACAAAAAGAAAGAAGGTGCTAAAAGCGCTTCTGCTTATAAACAAATAATATATTGTGACCTCCTAATAATTATATGAATCAAGAGTATAAGGAAAACTCATATATATATGAGACTAGGCAGCCTGATATAAAACTGACGGAACATGATCAGTACATAGTACACATAACAAATACGAACCGGCGATCCGAGACAGCTTGGAAGCTATTCAGAGCGGAACCTCCGAAGTGGAACAGCTGAGGACGTGGACCGCAATACAGCAAGCAACGACACGTGACCACATACTGATGTCACATGTCATCACGCATAGATGAGGACATGGAGCGGAGGAGAGTTTGATGTGCCTTGCTTTTGAATTTTTATCTCACAAAACCAAGAAATTCTGTCAGAACTATAATCCATAGCAATAGAAGTCATATGTAGCACATGTCCGTGTGTCCCCTCACCCCTCTGGGAGAACTCGGGTAGGCTACTGCTGATGTAGTGCTGATTACCTGCGAGGGAACAGAAGAGATGAGCTGCCTGTGATTTTGTGGGGGAACAGGACAGTCTTTTTGGGGATCCGCTGGTTCTTCTCTTCTTGGTGCCAGCACCTCCACACATAGTGGGTTCAGCAGAGCTGAAGGCAGTCCCACCATGACAACCTTTACATCCAATACCTCTGTCCAACAGACTGCCGCCGAGCCAGAAGTATAAATGAGGATGTAGCAGACACTGCCGGTGTCATTACAGCGTATGCTTCAGTTGATAGGATAGATCCCTGGCTTCTGTATGGACCTGGTCTGCGGGTAATATTGAGGCCTGGCTAGAGTAGCTTGTTGCCCTTAGCCAATATGGCTGAGCACATGTCTCCATCCCAGCTGGGAGGAGACGTCTCCAACACTCTCCCACCCCATGCAGGGGGAGGCTGAAAACCAATTGAAGGTCTCACCCCTAAGGGGCTTAACTTCAATCTATAATTTAGGCACTTCCTTCCTGAAGCTCAAAGAGGGAGGGCCCCGTATATGTACCACCATTGGCAATCACAGAGCCCTGTGTCATCTCCACTCCTCTCACTCAAGATGTCAGCAAGATGAGCGGGAAAACCCCATAGGATAGCCTGTCACTTTCTACATCTTATTAGAACTTATGTGGCAGGGAAGGTAGAGAGATAGCTGGACCAGCCATGGGTATAGAAGGGAAGAAAAAGAAGTGCTATAGAGAAAGATAAGGTAGGGGATCATAAATCTCAATCCAAAAAATTAATCAAACAGAACAGATACTAAATGAAAACTTAATTGAGAATCTAATTTAATTATACGACAGGCCGATAATGGGGGTCGTACAGGACCACCAAGATTATATTAAGGAGGCTTTTCGCCTTAGTGATGTAACATCACCAAAAAGGGAAGGAAGGCAGCCAATCAGGTAGCATACCTCCCTCCCTTTATGGTGATGTCACAAACCTCCAAAGAAAGAAAATGCTTCCCACCTGTATGTTGGTTGTTTTTTGTCTCCACTCGCTTCTAGATTACCATCTTATGTTGGTGACATTATAGATGTTCTTAAAACACGTCAATCCTTTGTTTGTGATATTGGTTAGAGATGGTTTACTTTAGATGTTGCTTCACTTTACACCTGCATCAATCACACACATGGAACAGTATTGAAGCAGTCACTCCATTAATTTGGCGAAACCACATTTTGTCACGAGGACAACAACAATAGTATTGGATAGTATTTATTTATATTAATTCACAATTATTTTTTCTATGAGCACTATTTCTATATCCAGATCAATGGAACTGATATAGGGACTCGTTTTGCTCCTAATTATGCGGGGCTCTTTGTAGGGCTCTGGGAGAGTGAATATATCTGGGCTAATAACCTCTTGAAACAATACATTAAATGCTGTAAAATATATATGTCAATGATATTCGTATCATTTGGGTGGGGAGTGACAGTGATTTTGAAGAGTTTCTGCTGTTTCTCAATTCCAATCATGGGTATATAGTTTTGAGTGGGGAAAACCACTAGAGAAATTAATTTTCTGGACCTCTGTCTCTATGTTGAAGATAGTCGTGTTACAAGTAAAACTTGCTTTAAATCTGTGGATGCCAACTCATACTTTAATCCTAAAAGTAATCACTCAAGTAAATGGCTTGATAATATACTGTACGGGCAGTTTCTATGAATTAAAAGAAACTGCTCAAGAAATGAAGATTTTGTGGAACATTCTAATATATTAATTCTACAGTACTATATTGGTGAACCCCGCTTCAGCTAAATGTTAAGAAAATGTATGGGGGTACGGTGCTGATGGGTGACGTAATAAGTTAACAACATAGAGAAAAGAACCCACTTAAAGCACTCAATGACCCCTATGAAGTGTAATGATAATATTAAAAATAATCTTTAATGCTAAACTAATTAAAATAATGGATGTTAAAATACATCAAATGACACACATATATGTTAACCCTAAGATGAGTATATATGACACTCCGGGTTAATGTAATAGAGGGACAGTTAGAGGTGAATTAGATCAAAAGTGTCCAGAGAACTGATATGCAGTATTCCCTAATAGTGGAAGTTAGGTATGAGCAAAGGTGGGGGGGGGGGGGGGGGGGGAGGCTGCAAAATCACCTGTCTAGGTAAAATACAGGTCTCAAGGTGATAGTAGTGAAAATGTGAGACTGGTCAAAACGTAACTATATATAGGTACGAAATAAATGCACACCAATCAGTGTGTGCTCACTAGGTATATAATATATTGCTTCAATGATGGAAGATCAATACTGTATATTCTCCCACATGTGACCACCTAGAAAAACAGCTAATAAACTCCAAACGCATAAAGAGCTGGCTGTAATACACAGAACACAAATACTATGGCTAATAAGTTCCTATAAACGGTGTGGCTGTTGGTATACCTATGCACATATTCATGAATGTGCTACCACCGTTAGGAATGCTTCTGCCACTAATATAGCTGTGTATAAGTATAACCAGACCTGTCTAGAGTGTTAAACAAGTCCCAAGGTGGACAACTGGGGAAATAGGAGATATGAGACTAATCGTAGTCCTACTAATAAGCAATATGTACACACTGATCAAGGGTGCACTCAGCATATAATATATTAATCCACAAATGGATAGTCAGTCACACATACCCCACAAACAAAACACCTAAAAATCAGATGATAAACTCCAGGATGTTATATAACTAGCTGTCAACAATAAACATAAATACCATGGCTACTAGACTCCTATGAGCGGTGTGGCATGTGTATACCTGTGCACATATTCATGAATGCGCTTCCACCGTCAGGAGTACTAATACCACTCATATAGCAGTGTATCCAAAGAGTTAAAGCAGCCCCAACCTCACCTAACGCTGCCGAGTCACCACACAGACTCCTGCCCAGGATAGAAGGGAGTACACGCGTGCAGTCTACTGTAGCAGCTGATTGCTCTGCAATTCAGAAGGCTGCCACGGAAGTCCTGACTGCGCGCGTGCACGTGACAGATGCCGACGCGCGCGTTTCGTGATTAGAAACACTTTCTCAAGGCTCAGTGTGAGGGGGAAGTCCCATTGATCGTAATAAACTTTATATATGCATGGGTGTGTTTCAATTGGTTGTGAGTTTCACCCTAGAGGTGTGTCTATGTAGTGCTGCTGTATAGGCTCTAATACAGCATCATCAAGTAAACATAGGCTGTCCTCAATCAAATAATTGATATAATCACATAATTCCCATTCATGGGAACTGGTGCTGGGACAATGTTCCAAGATGTTAATGCAACTTCTAGTTGACTTTCAATAGAATAGATTAGCCGATATCAATACACAGATTGATGATACGCTTAAGGAAGTTGCAACTTGGCAAACTAATAACAGGTTCACTGAACTGAAATTAAAACTCCAGACTAGTATTGAGAAATTCTCCAGTGAAATCAAGGAAAGAAAAAGGATCAAATTTAACAGAGACGCTAAAGATTTTAAAGAAAATAAAATATACCGCTATAAGTTTGCTAAGAAAAAGAGGGCTTTATCTAAAAACACAAGTGTACCCCAGTATCAGGACTCCTCCACCGATTGGGAACCCTCTGAAGATGATGATAGAGATCCCCCACCACCCCCTTCCAATGATGCCCCTAACACTCAGCCACCCCAGGTCCCTTTTTTAGGGCAACAACTGACGGCCCCAAAAGAAAGGCAAAAACAAGACGGGGGAAAGGTATGGGATCTCAGGTCCAGAGGGGGACCATCACATCGTGGCCCAAGGAGGGGGAGGAAACAGCAGAGGTATTAGGGGGAACAAATTCACCAGTTACCAACCTGTCCAGATTCCCTTTGAAGGAACCCCACCTGACATTGCTTAGCAAAGGGCTGTCTTTCTCACCATCAATTGACATTAATACATTTGAATGGGTTAAGGATTTAAACTTGTTTGCTCGCAAACTTAAGTTGAAAAAGTTCTTTAAACTGAGGGAGAATAGACAAGCTAATTCACTTGGCATCCCTGGCCTTGAAAGCAAGGACATGGAGGCCTACAATACTTTGCTAGCATTGAAGGAGGATTCAGCCAGGTCAATAGGGGAAGGCCCCTTTACTAATCTAAAATTAAATTCCAGATTTCTTCCGTTTGGGGATAGCTATGCCAATATAGATGTCTTTGTGGATCTTGTCACGCATGACCTCGGAACACTTACCCGCTATCATACTCATGACAATCTCACTAAATCTGAGAGAAAGGCACTTAAAGAACTTACAGACAACAAAGGAATTACTATCAAACCAGCAGATAAAGGTGGGGATCTGGTTGTTTTGGATACTATTGACTATAAGAGGGAGAACATTAGACTTCCTTCGGATGTAACTTGCTATGAAGTTTTACAGAATGACCCCACGACTGAGTACCAAAAAGATCTTATGAACATCTTACAAAAGGGGTTAAATACCAAGCTCATTAGTCAAAAGGATTTTGACTATATGTTGGTCAAGTTTCCAAAAACAGCCACTTTCTACAGCCTTCCCAAATACACAAAAACAAGAGACCCCCACCAGGTAGGCCGATTGTATCGGGTATTGGGAGCTTAACTGAAAACATTAGCTCCTACATAGACGGCATCCTCCGACCATTTGTCCAGTCCCTGCCATCCTACCTTAGAGACACCAAGGATGTGCTTAGGAGACTTGACGGCATTGTTGTAACAGATAAAACTATCTTTGTCACTATGGATGTTGAAGGACTTTATACCAGCATCAAACATGAAGCTGGTATAAAAGCAGTTATGCATTTCCTGAATACAAGGGGTACATTCTACAAAGCACACAATGTATTCATGGCCGAGCTAATTGAGTTTGTACTGACCCACAATTATTTTTTGTTTGCAAACACTTATTATCATCAAATCCAAGGCACGGCCATGGGTACTAAAGTGTGCTCCTTCATACGCCAACCTATACTTAGGGTGGTGGGAGTCCATGCTGGTTTTCACAGAAGAAATGGAGCCATACACATCACACATCGATATATGGGTACGCTATATCGATGATGTGATGATGTTATGGAATGGCACCATTGAAAAACATCTGGAGTTCGTTGATATTCTCAACACCAATGAACTTAATCTGTATCTAACTCTAGAACATGATTGTGACACAGTAGTGTTCCTAGATGTGTGCATCTCCAGAGGCACTGACAATGTCATCAACACCACTATCCACCATAAGGCCACGGCTACTAATAGCCTTCTTACTGCCAGTAGTCATCATCCTAGATCTCTCATTAACGGCATTTCAGTTGGCCAGTTTTTGAGATTAAAACGCAACTGTAGCAATAACTCAGACTTTGAGGTACAGGCGGATCTGATGGCGAAGAGGTTTTACGAACGTTGTTACAGTAAGCGAATAGTGAAGTTGCATATAAAAGGGCCAAGTACACAACACGTTGTTCATTGCTTCAAGACAAGATCACTAAGACGGATGATAAAACAGTAAGATTTGTTGGCACATTCAACAACCAATGGAAACATGCCAGGGACATACTTTGCAAACACTGGCACATTTTAAGGGCTGATAACTCCATTGGGGAATTTCTGTGCAACCGACCATCAATGGTCAGCAGGAGGGCCAGAAATTTGAATGATGTTTTGGTTCACAGCCACTTTGACGAAGAGGTCAAAATGACCTGGCTACCTCCTAAACCACAGGGGTCATTCAAATGTGGCAAATGTAAGGCGTGTGATCACATGCTTACCACTATCAAATTTTCAAATTGGAATGGAACCAAAACATACAATATCCGTAAGTTTATCAATTGCCAGACCGCAGGCGTCATTTATCAAGCCATTTGCGACTGTGGGAAGATATATGTTGGCAAGACCCGTCGCCCATTAAAGGTAAGGGCCTTGGAACATATGGGTTCCATACGTAATAATACAGATAAACCTCTAGCGAGACATATAAACTCTGTTCACCAAGGTAATCAAATCCTTGTTAAATTCATTGGCATGGATCAATTCTCAATGGACCGACGACATGGGGATTGGGACACAGTTCTGTTACAAAAAGAGGCAAGATGGATATATACATTACAGACATTATCACCTAAGGGTTTGAACGAAGGGTTTATGTTCACCCCATTTATTTAAGATCTCATCAAGAATGTACCATTCATGTAACATCTAACATGCCTATGTATGTCTGTAAGTGTATATCCCACTGCTTTATAGGGATAATCATTCCATCTTTATAATATACAACAATCAGGTGCAGACTTCACACAATGTACAGAACTGTGACACCAATTAATCACTTACTACACACTGTGCAGTTAACCCACATATACTTGCCTGATTTCGGTCACTAGGCAAGTACATAATATGGCAATGTACAGAACTGCGATACCAAGTAACCATTTAGAACACACAGTGTAGCTAACCTATATATACTTACCTGATCTCGGTCTTAAAGAATGTACACAATGTGGCATTGTTAGCTACATAGTGTACACCATATAGCCATTCACACTGCTTAACGGGGCCTCACATTAGCCTGTCATTTTCCACTATTAAATAAAAACATTTTTACGTTATTAGGTCGGATATTTATCTACCTACATCTTATGTCTGTGAGTATTATCCACAGAAGATGTTTATGCTACAACTGGATTAATATTTTATATGTTTCACCCACATTGATTAGAGTCTATATTATGTTTTAGCCTCAGGGGTTAAATTTGATTTTCATACCCCCATGATTATCACAACTCTCTGCCTACCATGCTCATTAACTCATAACATGCAGGGATCATGTGCAACAGTGCTTTAATCATTCCTTAAGCACTGCTGCAACGTCTTTGTGATTATATGAATTATTTGATTGAGGACAGCCTATGTTTACTTGATGGTGCTGTATTAGAGCCTATACAGCAGCACTGCATAGACACACCTCTAGGGTGAAACTCCCAACCAATTTATAATCTTTATTACGATCAATGGGACTTCCCCCTCACACTGAGCCTTGAGAAAGTGTTTCTAATCACGAAACGCACGCGTCGGCATCTGTCACGTGCACGCGCACAGTCAGGACTTCCATGGCAGACTTCTGAATTGCAGAGCAATCAGCTGCTAGACTGCACGCGTGTACTCCCTTCTATCCTGGGCAGGAGTCTGTGTGGTGACTCGGCAGCGTTAGGTGAGGTTGGGGCTGCTTTAACTCTTTGGATACACTGCTATATTAGTGGTATTAGTACTCCTGATGGTGGAAGCGCATTCATGAATATGTGCACAGGTATACACATGCCACACCGCTCATAGGAGTCTAGTAGCCATGGTATTTATGTTTATTGTTGACAGCTAGTTATATAACATCCTGGAGTTTATCATCTGATTTTTAGGGGTTTTGCTTGTGGGGTATGTGTGACTGACTATCCATTTGTGGATTAATATATTATATGCTGAGTGCACCCTTGATCAGTGTGTACATATTGCTTATTAGTAGGACTACGATTAGTCTCATATCTCCTATTTCCCCAGTTGTCCACCTTGGGACTTGTTTAACACTCTAGACAGGTCTGGTTATACTTATACACAGCTATATTAGTGGCAGAAGCATTCCTAACGGTGGTAGCACATTCATGAATATGTGCATAGGTATACCAACAGCCACACCGTTTATAGGAACTTATTAGCCATAGTATTTGTGTTCTGTGTATTACAGCCAGCTCTTTATTCGTTTGGAGTTTATTAGCTGTTTTTCTAGGTGGTCACATGTGGAAGAATATACAGTATTGATCTTCCATCATTGAAGCAATATATTATATACCTAGTGAGCACACACTGATTGGTGTGCATTTATTTCGTGCCTATATATAGTTACGTTTTGACCAGTCTCACATTTTCACTACTATCACCTTGAGACCTGTATTTTACCTAGACAGGTGATTTTGCAGCCCCCCCCCCCCCCCACCTTTGCTCATACCTAACTACCACTATTAAGGAATACTGCATATCAGTTCTCTGGACACGTTTGATCGAATTCACCTCAAACTGTCCCTCTATTACATTAACCCGGAGTGCCATATATACTCATCTTAGGGTTAACATATATGTGTGTCATTTGATGTATTTTAACACCCATTATTTTAATTAGTTTAGCATTAAAGATTATTTTTAATATTATCATTACACTTCATAGGGGTCATTGAGTGCTTTAGGTGGGTTATTTTCTCTACAGTATGTTGTTAATATATTAATTCATAGATTTTTAGAGCAGGGATACGATCCTACTGGTGTGCAATCAGCTTTTCATAGAAGCCAAAAAGTAAAAACCAAAGATGTAGATATGTTTAAAGCACCAATGTTTGTTACTAAATACTGTAAACAGGACATCCAAATAAGGAGCATTGTCAAAAACATTGGGGTTTGTTTCAAATTGACCCTATTTTTAAGGGCAATCTTCTGGTCAAACCAAAACAGATCTTAAAAAAACCCCCTGCAATCTTAGAATATTCTAACCCTTAGTTCCCTAGTACCATTACCAACCTAAAGGGTAGCACTTTTCTTCAGAGACCAGTGGATAATTTCTGCTGTGGACATTGTGTTATGTGTAAATTCATGCCATGTGATAAGCTAGTTAAGGTAGCGACCACTGATCAAGAATTTCAAGTCTTAAGTTATATATACTGTCAATCCAATTTTGTTTTGTATGTGATCACCTGCACATATTGGTTGCAATACATTGGCAAAACCATCAATGTCCTAATAACACACATGGGTGAGCATATTAATGGCATTAAGAACGTGGGTTGACTTATTAATGAGGGCAAATGGGTACATGGTTTGGCACAACATTTTGTTGATCACCAGTTAGGAAATCCTGATGGTCTGCAGTTCAGGGGCCTTGACATTGTCTCCAAAGATACTAGAGGAGGCAATAAAGAGCCCAAATTATTACACAGGGAACAGTTTTGGATTTTTACATTCCAAAGCAAAACCCCTCCGGGTCTTAGTGAAATGGTTGACTTGGGTCCTTTTTTTTAAATAATGGTTGATGATTTTGCAATATTTCCTTTTCATATTTTATTATGATTGTTTTGTGAATGTGAATTATAAGTATATGACAGGACTTTGCCCCAGTTTAAAAATGCAGCATACCAAGAGCCTGTCTGTAGCTGATGAGTCCAGCAAAGAGCTGGTTAATTGCAACCAGAGTCAATTAGCCAGTCTTCATCTGGCTTATCAAGCAGGTTTAAAGGTGTGCTGCACAAACTGTCTGGAGATCTGTAGCACAGAGGGACTGTGCTGCCAGAGAGATCCCCACGAACAGATCTCTCTAGACCTTAGTAAGTGAGTGCAAAAGGAGAGAGATCCCAGGGAACCAGATCCTCTATTCCAGGATAACGTGGACACTAAAAACCCAACATAGGGTGCCAACCCCCACATACGTCTCCCTGGTTATACCTCTGCACATGTCTCCTACTGTGTGTTTTGGGATTCATTCATTAATTCTGTGATTAACCTACTGTAGATGTACAGTATGTTCATTTTATATTTGAGTCACCAGTTTTATTTAACAGTTATGTTGATTAATGTAACTCATACATTCATTCCATCATTCCTATTTTTATGTATTTTATTTTTATATTATTTTTATTAATTTCTATTCTTTTAATTTTTATTTCATTACTATTCGTTCATTGGTTTTACTACAGTATACTGTATACTGTATGTTCCATTTTTTGTCCATGTTTTGCACATTTATGATATATAATTGTTACTGTTTTCTGTTATCTCCTTATGTATAAATATGTTGTGAGCTCCTCGGTTATTCTTGTAATGGGAATTAGTCATCATGTGGTACAATTCTATTGGTCCCTATATATGGCCTATTTGTGTGTCTTTTAGACAGCCAGTATGATGCGAAATGCGTAGTGGTCATCGTTTGAGCACGTGGTTACGTAAGATAACAAGTTTCTTCACTATGCTGTTGAGCATCCATTTCCTGCAGGACTGGGTGTTCTGGACATTCCTCACTAATCATATAGCCTGCCAGAGACTTTGGAACCTTGACGATATGGCATGTGTGCTGGTTTAACCAATTTGATGTTCTAATTTTTTTGCTATTTTATTCATAAAAGCATTTTATACTTATACAATCCCTTTCAAACTAATCACCTTCCCTCCTCCAGCACCATTGCAGGAAATCCATCTAGGATACCAGAGATGGGTAATTTTAAATGTGGAATGTCCAGGTGCCTCACCTGTAAACTGGTTCATTTGAGAAACATAGGATCCATGAATCATTTTTGAGGAAAGGAGATGTCAACTGTAGACCCAGCTATTCAGAGTATCTAATTTCCTGTGGATGCAGCCTTTATTATATAGGTACTGTATTACTACACACCCACTCTATTTACACATTTTGGAATATACAGTAGACGTAGTATTGTAAAGTAATTGTTCTAAATTGTGAACAAGTTGATGTACTGTACAGTAATAATGTACATGCATTTTAAAATAAATGTCATTAATGTATTTAGTGTCATGCGCCCCCTTTGAGGGGTTCACACCTCCCTCGGGGTACATATGAACACTGATTTTATTTATTTGTATTTTATCATATTTGCACACATGCTCTATTTCTTTTCTTGTGGCCTATCAGGTAATATAAGCCAATATTATCTTTACAACATTCATACATCCAGATATCTATTTTTGATAGACCCGGAGGTTTAGTTTCCTAATTTCAGTTAGTTATTCAATGGCAATATGATCAATCAAATTTCTTCAAGAACATGAAAATATGTTATATTTGAATTAATTTAATCATTATCCAATATTAATAGTCCACTTTGGAATATAGATTGAGGTATCTTTTGCAATGGTATTGATGTTCATTGAAATTCATGTTTCTTGCTAGTTTTACACATTTTCTTTTGTGTATTTTTGTCTTTTAAATATTTAACTTGTATATTATAATCAATATTTTCTTTGTATTAGCAATGTTTATGTATATACTGTAGGTTAACATGAGAGATCACTCATTATGCATAACATACATTTATTTGATATTTGCAAGTGTATCTACATAGGAACCGAATTATACATATAAGGGACACAATGTACCTTTAAGATCCTGCCTCAGGACAATGGTAACGTTTAGGGTATATAAGATCATGTCATTTCCCAGCAATCATACCCTTGAGAAAGTCACAAATTGTAAGTGTGACGAAATGCGTTGGGAAGTTTGCTATATCTGCTACCTTGGAATCCCACCGGTTTGTCTTGTGCATTGGTCATTACCCCTGCAGAGATAAGCTGTGTCCATGAAGTTGGACGTTTTGTCTGTCGGTGCTTTGAACTTGCCGATCAGCTCGGGTGAGAGAGATTGTGGAGACCTGGATATTTGCTTACAGCCTACATCTGCGAGTGAGACACTTCCCCTTTTGTGACATCATTGTAGAGTGTTTCATCTTCAGTGCTGTATCTCCAGCATCTCCTCAAATTCTGACATATGAAACAGACATTTACATCTCTAAGGAGAGTTTACCAACCACAGCTTTTCTTCACCTCTTCCAGCAGGACCTAGAGGGGTAACATTATTACCAAAATGCTTAAAAGAACCTACACCTTGTGAGTGTTTCAAATTTTGACCCTTAATATATAACTTTTAGTAGCTTCAATTGATTTGTGCTATGGACAAACACGAACACAAACACACACACCAGTTGCAGCAACTGGACCTCAAATTGGTGATCAGATGAACAATTACACCTGAGTCTATTAAACTGGCTCAGGGTGATATTTTTGAGCCATTTAGGATGATGATTTCTGTCAGCATGAAGTTAGCGGTACCTACCTATTCCTCTGTTATCCGATGGAATCTGTTCCACAAACTGACAGTTCAATTGTCGGTAAGCAAATCCCGTGTTTTTGAGCATCAGCAAGTGTCGGATAATTCATTCCATGGAATATATTGTGGTGCATCGGATAATCCGTTCATCGCAAAATGAAACAACGGATAGCTAGGACCACCTGTAACACGTTATTCTGGAGCATATATTTTAGTAAAAATTTATTATGAGCATTAATAATAAAAACATGAATAGAAGCCACCACTTATTATGATACCTAGAGAAATTACAACAATTTTAGGCCTGGCTGCCGGGGAGAAACTAAATTAGGTAAAGTGGGTACTCTAAATACAAGATTGTATTAAACCTTATGAGGCACCCAATTTGGAATTCCAAGGACTTGTTTCAAAGGTGCACATACGATTCAGATAAACAGACAAGTCCAGCCATACAGTCATGTTGATAGCTGAGATTCTCTCCACAGAATGTGATAAAGTTAAAGCAGAGTGAGCAAGGATGAAAGTACTACACGTGAAGAATTTTGTTGTTGTAGTGATGTACGGGGTAGTACATGGAGAGATAGATTCTAAACAAATGTTATAGGAAGAAAGACAGAATAGCTCTTTCAAAGAAGTAGGGAGAAACAATTAAAAAAATGGTGATAGTGTTTAAAAGGTTTGCAGACAATATTACTCTTTCAGGATAAAAAAAATGAATACTGAAGTAAGCTTAGTTTGTGAGTCCAAGTAACAAACTATATAGGGATGTCTACATCTACATTTAGGTTTAACATTGGAAGTCATCAGTTCTGCACTTTCTGTTCTTTCTTAAAAAGGTAAGGGAGCTACAGTACTTCTTTTACAGTATTATACAAGTTGGGTCATGTAATGGAGATACAATTTGTGTTTACTAAGGGAACGTGCTTCTTACTACTATTTATCCAATACGTTTGTTTGACCTCCCTAGTACAATTAATAAAAAATGCCATTTAACTGAAGATGAAGAAAAGCATAATAAAAAATAATATAAACACAAATTCATATGTCTATTAAACAATGCACACTGCACCCAACCCCATTGTCTTTAATTTCAAAATCTGTCCAATGTAAAAATTACTTGAGATAATAGCTCCAAAAGGTCTGTTCAGAATTGTAGTCAGTACCATTAAGACAAACTGTAAGCATGAGAAATGAGGGAAGAAGGTGCATAAGAAGATGTGTGAATGTGAGAAGGCTGTAAATGTGTAATGTGTGTGTGTGTGTGTGTGTGTGTGTGTGTGTGTGTTTGTGTGTGTGTGTGTGAAGGGGGGTGAATGTTGAGTATATTAGAAGGGGTGAGTGAGATCTGATGAGCACGAGTGTCTTAAGATTTAAAAAAATCCTCTTGGTTTGCCCCTGCTCAACAAAGGTTGAGAATCTATGTCTGAGAATATACTCAATTGTAAGCAAAAATTATGAAAGTGTGTATTCAAAGACAAATGAAATGTTAAAGCTGATAAACTTCAAAAAAGAAATTAAAGTCTATTAACTTTTAGCAATGACCTAATTGTAATCTTGAATAGACAAAGGAAATAGCATCTGCACAGTTCTGTGCTTAATGGAAATAAATTATTTGAAGATTAACAAGCTAATCCTCATTCAAAGATTAGTTTTATTTGCATTCAGAATATCTTGAAGAATTACACATAGTCAAACTTCTTAAATGTGTTTATTATGCTGTCCAAAAGGAAGGAAAGTTATTTAAAAATAATGACATATGGCTCAAACAAGAGTGGTGAAGGCAAGTTCATGTACTGTATTTAGAGGCAATATGTATGTATGTCTTTATTTATATAGCATCATTAATGTACATAGCGCTTCACAGCAGTAATACATGTAACAATCATATAAATAACACATAAAGGGGAGAAGTGCTTCAGACATAAAAGTACATTTAGTAAAATGAGTCCCTGCTCCAAAGAGCTTACAATCTAATTTGTTGGTAGGAAGACCGTACAGAGACAGTAGGAGGGCATTCTGGTAAGTGCGTCTGCAAGGGGCCACGGTTAATGTATGAGGTATTAATTATCAGCCATGGAGCGAGTCACATGCTTCCTTAAGCAAGTGTGTTTTAAGGTGGTTCTTAAAGGTGGATAGAGAGGGGGATGGTCGGAAATTGAGGGGGAGGGCATTCCAGAGGTGTGGGGCAGTCAGTGAGAAGGGTTTAAGGTGGGAGAGGGTTTATATACCAAAAGGGGTAGAGCGAAGACATCCTTGCGCAGAACGCAAGAGTCGGGATGATGTATAGCGAGAAATTAGGGCTGAGATGTAAGAAGAAGCAGAAGAGTGTAAAGTTTTAAAAGTGAGGAGAATTGAGTGTGTGATATGGGATTTGATAGGAAGCCAGGAGAGGAATTTTAGCAGGGGAGATGCTGAGACAGATTTCGGAAAGAGAGGCAGGAAAGCCAGACAGCACGAGGTTACAGTAGTCAAGACGGGAGAGAATGAGGGTTTGTGTCCGAGTTTTTGCAGTCAAGCAACAGAGGAAAGGTTGTATCTTGGTAATATTGCGGAGGAAAAAAACAACCGTTTTTTGGTACCTTTTGAATGTGAGAAGAGTATGTGAGAGAGGAGTCTACAGTAGAGGCAACGTTTATTCTAACATTTGCCGTAAACTAGCCGGGTTACATTCTGGGTATGTGCTGGGTATGTGCTGGGTATGTTCTGGGCTAGTTTGAGGCACGTTTAAGGCATTTCTGCATTGACTAACGACCCATAGGATTAACACAGCAGGGATCCCTGGCAGTCCAATTCAGTTTGAATGGGACTGCCAGGGACCCCCGCTGTTAATCTGATAGGCCATTAATCAATGCAGAAATGCTGGGGCTAATTTAAGGAAAGTTTAAGGCATGTATTCAGAATGTACCTGGGTATTTCCTGGGTTTTTTGGGGAATTGCCACTGGTTTTTGTTCGAATAAGAGTTGCCTCTACTGTAATGTGACCCGTAGGGCTACTGGGTGAATGATAGTACTTCCAACAGTAATGTGGAAGGAGGAAATAGGGCCAGGTTTGGGAGTAAGTATGTGGAGCTCTGTTTTTGCCATGTTAAGTTTAAGTCACCAGAGGGCCATCCAGGATGAGATAGCAGAAACTTTGGTCTGTACAGCAGGTGTAAGGTCAGGGGTAGAAAAGTACATTTGTGTGTCATCAGCATAGAGGTGATATTTTAACCCAAGAGATGTGATTAGGTCACCTAGAAAGAGTGTGTAAAGAGAAAAGAGAAGGGCTTCCAGGACAACACCCTGGGGTACCCCACAGAGAGATCGCTGGAGGAGGAGGTGTTTGCAAAAGAGACACTGAAAGTATGATGGGAGAGGTAAGAGGAGATCCAGGATATAGCTTTGTTTCGAATGCCAAGAGTATGGAGAATGTGAAGGAGAAGAGGATGGTCCACAGTATCAAATGCTGCAGAGAGGTCGAGTATTACAGCTGCAGCGGCCTTTATTCGAACACTGCATGCATTGTGTACATGGAATACACTTGTCATTACGCGGGATGTCTTCCAACCTTACCGCCTTAAGACGCAAGTGCGGCGAGTGCAGAAAATGGCATTTTAGAGTTCTGTTTTTTAAACACCTTAAATTGACACAGTAACACAGTACTGTACACATTGCAATTTTTTCATTTCATTGCACCCAAAGAAACAGAATCCATGAAATTCAAACAAAGCAATCGCAATAAGCGCAGGTGCCTGGGGCGATTGGCCGCATTAATGCCGCGTGGAGTACAGCAGAGCACATGAAATTGGTGCTGTGATTTGTTCGAATAACGGCTGCTGCAGCTGTATGAGCAGAGTGTAATGACCTCTGTCTTTGGCAGCATGGAGGTGATTAGTAATTTTAGTGAGGGCTGTTTCAGTGGAGTGAGCAGTGCGGAAGCCAGATTGTAGAGGGCCTAGGAGAGAATAGGTGGTGAGAAATACAAGACGTTCACGGAGATTAGAGGCAAAAGGCAGGAGGGAGACAGGTCGATAGTTAGAAAGACATGTAGGGTCAAGCTTGCTGTTTTTGAGTAATGGTATAACTGTTGCATGCTTGAAGGAGGAGGGAAAGGTACCAGAGTAGAGGGAGGAATTAAAAATGTGTGTGAGCGTAGGGATTATAGTAGGAGCAAGAGGTTTTAGATGGGAGGGAATGGGGAATCTATGTCTGTGTGTATGTGTGTAACGCAAAGTAAATACACAATGTTATCAAATAAATATACAGTAACAGACCTTTTGAGGTTGCTATGTGGCATATTAGGCTATAATGTATATATAAAGTTGAAGATTCAAATCTAATAAAATAGCATCCAGTAATTGTAATATTAATTTATACCAAAGGCATGTAAATTATTCTTGAATGATTATGTTTAATGAAATATAGCTCTCTATTTTTATAATGTATCTAAACGGTAGATTTCCAAGACAAGGTTAAGAAGGAAATTCAAAACATGTCTTGCCCCTTCATGAAAGAATCCATGTACATAAAATAATGGTTCAAAGATTTATGCCTCATTCTTGAGGATTTATGCTGTTTGAAGAATGAAGGTCCATATTATTAAGCAGTTTTCCCTTGGTCACTTGCTTTTAAGGTAGCTTCCAGAAATTGAATAAGGAATGCTTATAAAATATGGCCCATATAGCCTCGGCATATACAGTATGTTATCCACTAATCACAGAGTTTCTATCTACTCTGTCTCTCTCTACTCTCTTCTTTGTGCTGTTCTTGTTTGACTCTGATTTGTCTGTGTGCCTTATATACTGTAAACAGTAAACAATTTCTTACATAGGGCAAATATTTTTAAGCGAGAATGTTGCATCACTAAGCAGAATCCCAGCACAGCTGGCCCACAATGGAATTTGGAATGGTCATCAGATTTGGGAGCAAAAAGAAAAAACGACTGAAAAATCAATTAAGGAAAGGAACAATACAAAATCCTTAAAGTTCAAAAACATAATGGGAAATTTATTAATATTAACATACATTTTGAAAATGAACACAATTTGAATAACTTATTTAATAATTAAAAACATAAAATAAATTTGAAAATAAATTACGTTTAAATTACATTTAAGTTTTTCCCCATATTTGATTTGTGAGCAGATGTTTTTGTCAATGAACTTTGTTACAAATAAGTGCAGATCTGTATTGACAAACTCTCATGTGAGCAGTCTGCGTCTGTTATTAACCTCAAAAATCAATCCTAATATTGAGAAACTGTTGTTCAGAAATTACAGTGAGATATTTTACGTTCAGATTCTTCTTTATGCTTTAAATAAGATTTCACGTTTTTTCTTTTCTTCCCTATAAAAAAAGTTTGTAATATTTTAAAGTTTTTATTTTCGTTCTTTACATTTGGTGCTATTTAGTTTAGGTTTCTCTATTAATTTAAATCAGATGTAAGGGGCAGTAGGGTAGGGGCAAAACAAAAAATATGTGACCATTTCTTGGCTCTCCTGAAAAAAAGGTTGGTCACTGCTTCTCTAGACCCCCTCCAACATCTTTGCAAACTCTCCTCTCTCCCATCTCTACCCTTGCCTGCCCAGACCTAGTAACCTCTCTAAACAGTACATTTTCATCAGACTTCGACAAGATGACTCCTGCCACCACACGTCACCCTATAAACATGGTACACAAACTTTACCTGCTACCTCCAAAAGTGCTCACCCTGCTGAACGTTTCTGGGGAAAATTGAGCTCTAAAACCTATTTTGTTCACTATAAATTCATACCATACTCTTCTTCTATAACACTGCCCTTTCCCTTGCCAAGTAAACCTACTTTTCTTCCCCCTTACAGTACAAACTCTGTCCTCTAACCCCCAATGTCTATTAACTAACATTAACTCCTTTCTCTGCCCAACTGCACTTGCACCCCCTTCCGCCCTCAAGGCTCAAGAAGTTTCCACCTACTTCACTGATAACATTGAGTCTATCAGACATGGCATCTCTTTGTCCTGTAGGTTCGGTCTCCGCCTCTCGTCCGTGCTTTTTCTCTACTTTTTCTTGTGTGCGGTATCACCCTCGAAATAAATGCATGGAAATAGGAACAGAATATGAACAAACAAGAACAAATTCTAGGGGAACAATATAACCAGAGATGATCTTCAAAATTGAGATATGTAACCAAACACTCACACGGGCATGTGTAAGTGCACTCTAAGGGATGGTATCTTTGGGCTCCCAGGGGGTAGTCCCACTGCTTCAAATGGCAAAACTTGACTCAGTGGCAAGTGATAAAGGGGATGAAAAAGATAATTCAAAGTATTACTACTCACACGGCCAAGTGTGAGTGCACACTTGGAAAGGTATCTTTAGTTGTTTCTATCGTCCTAGGATGGGAAATAGGTAGCCGTCTCTAGTGTTGATTACTCCCAGAATGGTGATAAAAATAGTGAGCCCAGCGAGTCAAGGCTATAGTCTTTATTTAAACAATAAAACAAGGATATAAAACAGGGATATGCAACAGACCCCCCGCCTGCTCATCCAGTGAGCTGCGGTGTGGAATGGGGTTAAAGGCCAGTCTCTATGGGATCTTTAGCAGGGCTCGAGGTGCTGCAGTAGCTCGCTCCGCGTCCGGATGGAGCTCTGTACTTCCTTGTCCTGCTCCCGACGGTGGCCGCAAAAGATCAAAATAGCTGGGGGATTTCGAGCAACGCTTTTCACCCTATGGGCTTCCTCAGGCTCCATAGTTAGAGCATTTGGAGCAGTGGGACTACCCCTGGGAGCCCAAAGATACCATCCCTTAGAGTGCACCTACACATGCCCGTGTGAGTGTTTGGTTACATATCTCAATTTTGAAGATCATCTCTGGTTATATTGTTCCCCTAGAATTTGTTCTTGTTTGTTCATATTCTGTTCCTATTTCCATGCATTTATTTCGAGGGTGATACCGCACACAAGAAAAAGGAAAGAAAAAGCACGGACGAGAGGCGGAGACCGAACCTACAGGACAAAGAAGGTGACATCACACCAATAAAGAAAGAAAGGAAGAGCCCAGACGAGAAGCGGAGATCGAATCCATAAAGAAAAGAAGCAAGGATGCAAAGATACCTTGATGCTCAAGCATTCGCACAAGGCCGTTTGAGTGTTTGAAACTATTTTAGATTTATAACACCCACCTCAGCACTTCAGAGTCATACACACCTGAATCAGATTGTACCATACTTTATTATTCCACCAGTGCTCCCCCATTCCCTTCTTCTGTCGCCTTTACTTTGAAGGATCCTGGGTAGATCGTCCTTTGTGGTCGTTAGAGTCACAGGAGGAAAAGAAACAGAGGGATACTTTGCCCACTACCAAGGTTGCTATTACACCCTTATTCAACTTTTAAATATCTACAGGTAGCGCCCGGGTTTTTCTGTTCCATAGACACATGGCATCTCTTTATGTTAGGCTCTACATACACAACCTATCTTCCTTCACACACCTGTTGCTGGTGGCCAGCCTACAGTGGCAGTTGCAAAATACCGATCCGAAACTAGATGCTATGATATGCCACTGTCTGGCATAGCACTTCAATTTGGGTGCTGGATTGATTGGGCTTCCACTAGATGTTCATTTAAAATAAAAATACAACTAATCTCATTCATGATGCCATATTTTACCATTTTGGTTTTGAAATGCAAATGAGATACATATTAATGAAATTAGACATTTAATTTCTGTTACTAAATGGCAGGTGGCTTTTTCAAGAATAGTGCAGTATCTACATATTACAATATTTGCTTAGCTAAACCTAACTCAAAGGAAGTACTGTATATATATCTATATTATAATTATACGAACTCATTTTGTCTGAAACTCAGAATATTAAACACTGTTTCATGTCTGCCTGGGAGAGAGACCTGATGAAGGTTATTGATGATGAGGATTGGTCTGACGTTTATGAGAACAAAGACCTTGGATGTACAGTATTATCATTAAGGAAAATGTATTCAAACTTTTGCACAGATAACCCTTACCTCTTTACACCAACACAGGTATCAACATGAAGTGTCTACTTTGTGCTGGAGGATATCCGGTCAGCTTTTATATACACCTATGGTGGACTTGTCCAAAAATAATCCCCAGTCATCTCCTTATTAGGAAGAACCTCTAACTTGTTTGTCCATTGGGACCCATGGCTATGTCTTCTACACAGACCACGTAAAAACCTAGATAAATTAACAAACACTTGTGTCCCACATATTTGTAGCCATATGTAATAGCAAGACTCTGGACATGCATATACTTCAACAGATTATTAGCAAAATATGGGAGAAATGCTTTATGGAGAAACTCATTACCTTGATTCATAATAGACACCACAAATCATCAATATAAAAGACATGACAAGGGGTGTGCTTAATGCAACTTGTATTCAGTCCAGTCTAAATAATAAAAAATCTGTCACAGATATACAATGTAATAAATGTATATTTACATGTAATAAATGTAAACAATGTAATAAATGTGTTAAGACAACAGAATGTACTGTATAATATATATATATATATATATATATATATATATATATATAGTCATTGGTATGGCAGTTTGCACTCACGTTTTTTGTGAAGGTGGATGCTTGTCCCATAACATAAGGATATAGTAACCAGGGGGATCCTGATGACAAAAATAAAACAGCACACCGCAGTTGTAGAAAAAAAGATGTGTATTAAGAACACCCGGCAGCCAACGTTTTCATGTTCTGTCTCTGGTTTTAAATATATATTGCCATGCTCAGTAGCACTCCTCTGTGACACTTATATGCTTATATATATGTTGTGGTTATTTTGGGGGTTCAATATGAGCTTGTAGGTGTCCTGTATGTTTTACAATTCTTGTTCAGCTGGTCTTAGCTGATTGGAGGGTGGCTCCTCCTACCTAGTTGAAGCTCACCCCCTCCCACATTTAAATGGTTAAAAGCTCACTCCATTGCATCTCCCACTCTCAGGGGAACTTGCTTGCTTGCAGTTTGATTGTGACAAATCTAATACAGAGTGCTTTTCCTGTTAATGTACAGGTTAATAAGAGCTTCAATCAGACTTAGAACTATGCAACTAATTTTGACAGATTTATTATAAATCATTCTTCCTGGTAATGCACAGGTTATTAAGAATTTATATTAGTGTTAGGTACCCTTGAGATGTGGTCTGCCGTGTAGTGGCTCAAGGGCTTACAACACTTTGGCCAAAATGTTAAACTAAAAGACCATTTTATTTAATAGATATCTATACATATATATTTAGGCACTGTACCGTGTATAAGTTTCACTGGATGTGCACTGAGCTCTGTCTGTGTTTCATGTTCTGTCTCTGGTTTTAAATATATATTGCCATGCTCAGTAGCACTCCATGTTCAGTAGCACTATGTTGTGGTTATTTTGGGGGTTCAACATGAACTTGTAGGTGTCCTGTATGTTTTACAATTCTTGTTCAGCTGGTCTTAGCTGACTGGAGGGTGGCTCCTCCTACCTAGTTGAAGCTCACCCCCTCCCACATTTAAATGGTTAAAAGCTCACTCCATTGCATCTCCCACTCTCAGGGGAACTTTCTTGCTTGCAGTTTGATTGTGACAAAAAGTGGCATCTCCGGCACCTGCACACGGTTGCGCATGTGCGGCACACCGCGTGCAGGTGCCTGAGATGCCACTTCAGGAACGCTAGCTTCTGCACGGACATGGTCACAGCTGATGTGCGTGCTCCCTCTGGGTTGCTATGAACGCGTTCGGGTAGTTAGGTGACGCGCTATCAGGCATGCTTGCATAGCTGATGCATACACAGACCACCACTGATGACGAACACAGTATTAGGAGAGTCTCATATATAATATCGTTATATTATATATGAGACTCTCGTATATTATCTCGTATAATATGAGTATCAGTGCTTTGTTTTGGTCTTTGGCTTCTATGGGCTGTACCTAGGACTGTGATTTGCATGTTTTTATTTGATTCAGGTGTTTTTGCATGTGGGGGTGTGGGTATATATGGGTGTTCAAACCAGTCACGTGTGCATTGCCCTGAGGAAGGTCCCTCTATGAGGACCGAAACGTTGGCTGCCGGGTATTCTTAATATACTTCTTTTTTCTACAATTGTGGTGTGCTGTCTTATTTTTGTCATCAGGAACCCCCTGGTTACTACGTACATAGTATACACACACACATATATATATATATAACAATGAAAAGAAAAAGAAAAGCGTCCCAACTCAGCACTCAAGTGTATACTCAGAACAAATATCAAAGAAAATTATGATTTATTTAACAGCACAAATAATCAAACATAAAATACAAAAAATATTAAAACAAACCCTGACATCCTCCTGTGATAGAATATGTATCAGACAGGGGAAATCCCCTATGAAGATACTGATGGACCCCTAATACCTAAGGCAAGGGGAAAAAAGCCTATAAGCACAAAATATATGTAGAACAAGGGGTTAACAATAAGCCCTTGAACCTACAAGACCGGCCTCACCCCTAGTAAATATAAAACCACACAGCAAGCATAGATAACACATGCACCAAATTGCCTAATACATGCTGATGTCAAATACATATATTATATACATACACCATAAATGCAGTTGGTATAATCAAGGCAAACCAGGCACAGTACCAAAAAGAGACTGTTAGTAAGGGATCAACAATGGTTAACAGTTCACATCAGTTACCATAGTCCATGAGACCATCCATGCCACACTGTGATAGTAAAAGGTCCAAAGGGTAAAGATCTTCCAATTGAGGGGTCCATCCGCAGGGGAGTCAGGGAAAAACAAACGCCCTTATATATATTATATTATATATATAAATATAATACATACCGGTATGTATATATATTTGTAACGAAATTCTGTATCTATGTGACTTTTTTATTTTTCTGTTCTCCTCCACCCTTTATAGTGTATTGGGCTTGCTGTACACGTCTCCCTTTCTTTTATAAAATGTCTTAGTAAGGAGAAATTGTCAGGCAGGTTAGCAAATGGAAAAGGGAAAAGAAATCCAATACAGTTCTCAAAAGAGGTGGCAGGAATTGTAAATGCTAAAAAGCAGATTTCAGGAAATATTTGCAGACCCAGAGGAAGGAACATAGAGAATTTTATCAGGCTAGACAGAAGCAGTCAAATCAAATAATTTGATATGCAAAGGCCCACACAGAAGAGAAAATAGACCCTTCATTAAGGAGGGGACACACAACCTTTGTCTGGACTATAAGTGAAAGGAGAAAAAAAGGAACAATACGTTCAAAACTGAAAGGGTAAAAACTAAATGGAACCATATGGGCTGGCAACACTGTTAACAAAACTATTTAACCAGCCACTATTAACAGGTGTAGATCACACATAACTGAAGAGCAAGTGTAGTATCCCTTCACAAAAGTAGAAGTAGGGCTTAAGCAGGTATTGTAACTACAGGCTTGTGAGCCTGATGTTTTTAGTGGGTGACATGGGGGATCAGAACTTTTATCACCGAAAGCACCGGGATCACTATCAGCAGACATGACACAATAATTGAATAAACTAAAGTTTATTTATTCTGGTAACCCAGAAAACATACACAATCACAATGAAACACTCACCAACTGGAGCATGCAGGGAAAGAATTAGCCTCAACTAAGTGCAGGGGACTGCTTCAGTAGGCTTGCCCTGAACAGCTTCTTGTCCGGGTTCTCAGTGCTATTCTTCCACTAGCACTTTTGAATAGCCCGCCAGTCGTGATGTCATCATCTTCGTCCAAACTCCAAGACTGTTCTGTTTCCCTGATCAGCTGCCCTCCTTACATAGCCCTCGGTTGCTATACTTAACATGGAGCAGGGGCCGTCGACCAATCAGAACACGGATCGTGGATCAATCGGAGAAGGGGGCCGGCTTAGGCCCTCTGGACCGTCCCTCAGGGAGGCAACTGCGGGCGAGCGGAAAATTAGAACTGGCCAATGGGAAATGTGCCTACCGGGCTGAGACCCAACAATGGTTCCCTTAGCCAGCCCCATACCCACTTGGGGGTAGGTGCCTCAGTGTCTAAAGGAAACAAAGGCTCTGCACCACCCATAACCAATACCACAGCCCTTTCCCACTCACCATTGTTCAGGTACCTAAGCCACTCTCAGCCTTTGTCATGACCGGGCATTCCACTACCTGCAGCCCACCTAAGTGAATTACTGTGCCTGCATGCAGAGAAATGCTGGCAACACAAAAGACAATGCTGACTTGCTGACTAACTGTATGGGGAACATGCTACATTCTGACATGGGGAATAAAAGTGCTTTTCTTTATTGTAAAATCCCAAGTCCCCAAATTATACAGTTTCCCACTTTCCAGACATTACACAGTTATTAGGTTCTTTTCTGGAGGGGGTTACACAAAACATTACATACACCAGCCAAATAAGCCTCACAGAAGTGGCCATTACACACGGTACTGGGGCAGCCAGCCGGGCTTCACCTTTATTATGTGAGGCTGGCTACCCATACCGTCACAGTGGGGAAATTGTTTATTTTTTTTTACGTGTGTACTATTGTAAAGTTCACATCTATTTAAAGGGGAGATTCACTAAGCACTGATTTGGGGTATCGCAATACGATCCTGTGTGAACAAGTCAGTGCCAGTTAACGAGAGATCACAGTGCAATACCCAGCATCGGTGTTTAGCTAATCCAGGTCAATCTATCTTTTAAAAACGATACATTTTACATAAAAACATTTAAAAAAGATCATCTATCTATTGTTTTAGAACATACTGTACAGTATGATTTATGAATAAGGAGAGAGACTTTAAAATATGACTTGACATCTTGTACTGTACATGGTTGCTTTTCAATACGTAAATGTATGCATCCCATGTATTGTAACAATGTGTATTTTGGTATCATTCTTTTACTCCATTTCATGGGAAAACATTAGATACAGTTTTCTTGTCAAAGTCCTGTGCGATATTCTTTCTACTAAAATGTCATGGTAAAAATGTAAACATTTCAGTATTCATTCAAAATATTTGACTTCAGCACATACCAAATTTCTTATAAAGAAAGTAGAAGAAAATGATTACAGATCAATTAGATCTAATAAGAAATGCTGTAATACAAATCAAGTTGGCTGTAAATGGGAATAGTGCATACAGTATGTAATGGATGTTTAACCAGTTTCAGTTTACTGTACACCCCATTTTTTAAGCCTTATATCTTTAATCCCTGTACAGGATCAGGTGAAATTTGCCAGTTGTAGAAAAGTCATGAATATTTTTTTTGCTAAATTTAATGAAAATCCATCTTGTAATTTGTGAGCACTAAGCTGACACGAGAATTTGAGTTTGTTTAAAAAAAATGTTCTTTGTTTTTCATAAAAAGTGTTGCCCTGTAGTATTTTGCATTATTGATGCTTGTGAAATCAAATCAACTACAGTAACTGACAAGGAGCTAAAAAAATCCTGCATTTTATGAATTGTATATAAAATCGAAAGGTATTTTATTCAACTGTGTATGTACTATATATATATATGTATATATATATATATATGTGTGTTTCAAATACAATAACATTCAAATGTGGGCGGTGAGTTTAGGTAAAATTATTTTGACTGTGTATTTCCAACTTTGTCTACGTAGAAGGACACATAGCCCCATATATACTATGCAGAGATATTTCATAAGAAACCTCTCCTAGCTGGACAACACCTTATGGCACATTCAAGTTAACAGGCCATAATGTGTCTTGTGGCACCAGAAGATGTACAGTATTATGAAATAGCACCTCGTTGCAAATATGGGCCTTTCCTTTTATTTATTCATTTATTTATAAAAAAAACATTTAACCAGGGTGCTGTACATTAATTAGTAAAGCTTTCTCGGTTAGAGGGCACGGGTTGGGGTAAGGTCTCTGGATTTTGTCGTGTCGGTAGCATTGTGATGGGTCTGACAATGGGGCCAGTGGAGGCAATTGGATCGTGAGGTGGATGACTTTGGAGGGCTTTGGAGAGGCTTTAGGAAGGTTTAGGAAGGGGTGAGGTAGGAGAGATCATGGGGGTTCGGGATGGTGGGTTGAAGAAGGGAATGGGATAGGACGTTAATGGGGGATCATGGAATGTGATACAGAAAAGATTAGTTTTTAGTTGGTTTCTGAAGATAGTTGAGAGTGAGCAGATTGAATGGGGTGGGGATCTTGTTTCAGTGGAGGGGGGCGAGTAAGGCAAATGATTGAGAGAAGGCACAGGGGGTTGATGGGGGAGTGAGGGATGTGGCAGTCAGGGAGTGAAGAGGATGGCAAGGGGTATAGCGAAAGATGAGGGTTGAAAGGTAAGGAGGAGCAAGAACATGGAAAGATTTGTAGACCAGAGTGAGGAATTTGAAGAGGGAATGCTGTTGGATAGTTAGCCAGGGGAGTTGGGAGAGGAGAGGGTTGGCGTGGGGCAGAGCGGGGGAGATTGAGAAGTGTGTGGGCTGCAGCATTTTGGATTTGCTGCAGGTGTAGGGAGGAGTAGAGGAGGAGACCGAGGAGAAGGGAGTTACAGTAGTGGAAATGGGTGTAGATGAAGGAGTGAATGAGATGTTGGCTCTATGAGAGAGAAATGAGTGGATGAATTTTAATTATGTTGTATAGGTGGTAGAGATAGGGGGTAGTGATGGAGGTGATGTGTTGGGGCAAAGAGAAGGGAAGGGACAAAGGTGACTCCAAGGTTGCAAGCAGAAGGGGAAAGGGAGATGCTGAGGGGGAAAAGGAGATGGTGGAGATTGGGGAGGACGGGAGGGAGGAGGAAGCAGGAAAGTAGAGAACTTCAGTCTTAGCTGGGTTCATTTGTAGGAAGTGTGAGGACATCCAGGTGGAAATGGCAAAAAGTCAAGCAGAGATATTTGTAGAAAGTTCAGATGAGAATAGTGGGAAGGAGATATAGATTTGGATGATGTCTGCAAAAAAATAGACTTTGAATCCATGAGAGGAGATAAGGTAAAAAGGGGGCAGTGTAGAGGGGAAAAAAGGAGAGGACCAAGGATGGAGCCTTGGGGCATGCCTACTTGGCGGCTGGTAGGTGGAGAGGATGAATTGTTGAAGCTAACAGAGTAGGAGCGGTGGGAGAGATAGGATGAAAGCCATGAGAGGGCAGTATCAGTGATGCCAAGGCTGGTGAGGGGGAAGATGCGAGTGAGGTGATTGATGGTGTTAAAGGCTGAAGAGAGATCAAGGAGTATTAGGATGGAGGAGAGTTTGGAGCGGCGAGCTTGGGCGAGAAAAATGTGGATGGTGAGGAGGGCCGTTTCAGTAGAGTGTGAAGGATGGAATCCAGACTGGACAATGGGAAGGAGGGAATCGATGTGGATGAAGGTGGAGAGTTGGTTGTGAACGATGTGCTCAAGACATTTGGAGAAGTATGGAAGGAGTGAGATAGGGTGAAAGTTGGAGGGAAGAGCATGACCGAGAGATGTTTTTTTGAGGAGAGGGATGACTACTGCCGTTTTAAAGAAGTCTGGGTTCGCCTGATAGGGATAGGTTGAAGAAGGAGGAGAGATAGGGGAGGAGGAGTGAGAGGAGAGGAAAGAGGACGGAGTGTAGAATGGGGTCAGAAGGGAATGTGGTGGGATGAAAGCATTTAATGATTGAGAGGAGATCATCGTCAGAGGTTGGGCAGAAGTAGGGGAAGGAGTGGGTAGTGGGGAAGGAAGCACAGATGTTGTTAATTTTTTATCACTAGTAGGAGGCAAGGTCCATATGGCTTAGTTGGGGAAGGGTGTCTTAGGCAAGAGAGATGGGGAGCAGATTGTTTAAGGTGGAGAACAGTCAATGTGGATAAGGTGATAGTGATTTGATAAGGGTGTTATAGTATATTTGATTTTGCCATTGTAGAGGGGAGGTGTATTGGTGGAGGAGGGATTGGAAGGTTTCAAGAGAGATGAAGAACAGAAAGATTTCCTTGATCTCTCGGCTGTACGAAGGGAGAGACGGAGTGTTTTGAGTTGGCAGGTGAGCAGAGTTGAGGTGACTTTATGGTGGGATGCACAATGCGGAGTTGTGCGATTGAATCAAGGGAGGAGGCTAATCCAGAGTTGAGGGTGGATAGGGAAGAGTTCAATGGGAGAGAGGAAAATTATGTGAGTGGGGGGAGGATTGATGAGGTTGAGACAGTAAGGGAGAATGGGTCATTGGATTTGAGGTTTCTGCTAAGTATGGGATTGGGTGGAGGTGAGGAGGGAAGAGGAGCAGGGAGAATGATGCAAAGGATGTTGGAGTGGAGAATGTGATCGCCAGGTGGGAGAAGGAGTGTGTAGGGGGACTCGGCGTGGCATCTTGCCATGAGAATAACGTTGAGGGTGCCTCTGTGTATATGGGTGTGGGGAGATTCAGTTGAGAGATAGTGCAAAGGAGGGGATGAAGGGGATGAAACCCAAGGCAGAGGTGGGGTTGTTGAGGTGAAGGTTAAAGTTACCAAGGATGACAAGGGGGTTGCGAGAGGGTGAAAGTTAAGACAGGAAACAATCAAACTCATTGAAAAATAGCGTGATGGGTAGGGGGGAAGAGAAAGAGCAGGCATGAAATTCAAAGTAGAAAAAAGGGAGGGAGGGGAAGGATAGGGGGGTTGGGAGCAGGTGTCCAGGATGAGGAGTTAAGGAGGCCAACTCCTCCTGCAGTGCAAATGTGACGTGAGGTATGGGTGAAGTATGATTGTGTAGATGTGAGGGCAGCGAGGATGGCAGGTCTTTTGGTTGGGATCCATGTTTCGTTGATTGCAAGAAATGAAAAAATGAAAGATTGCTTTGTAGGATGTGATCAAGGTTGAAGGTGGTCTTATTGCAGATGGATCTGGTGTTCCAGAGGGAGAATGAAAGGTAGATGGAGATTGGAGTGGGAGTGGGGGGTGATGGGGTAGTTGAGAGAAGTTGAAAAGGAGGGGGGTATATAAGGTTAGTGGTGTTGGCATGACGAGTGGAGGTTGGCTTGTGGCAAGGGATTGGGTGGTGAGTACAAGCATTGAAAAGGATGTTGGCATTAGAAGGAGGGATGGGTGGGGCAGAGTCTCATGGGGAAAGGGGAAGGGAGGGCAAGAGAGGGGAGGGAGTGGAGTGGAAGGAGGATAATTATCAAGTAGTGACAGGTGATTGGTGATTGTACTATGGGGTGGATGAATGATAGGATGGTGTGGAGGGGAGGATAGTTGGTGAGGGACTGATAATGATTTGTGAGGTTGGGGTGAACAGTGGTAGTTCAGCTAGAGTTAAGGATAATTATGATGGGGATAGTCGATGGAGGGGTGTCACCTAAAGATGGGGCAATCTGTGTAGGGGTAAAGAGAACAGTTTGTTGGGAGCTATGGTAAAGTTACATACAAAGCTATCAGGAAAAATTGAATGTCCTAGAGGAGGAATGGGCTGTTTGCCAATACTACGTCTGTATTTTGCAGTGACAAGTGCCTGATTCCCATGCTGTGTTTGATGTTCCTATTACTAATTCTAAGTTTCCTGCTTTGAAGACAAGTTCCTCTTTCCCTGAATTGTTGTAAGAAATGCCCAATAGGTTGCAGAGCCTTCAGGCACAATTTTCTATCCTGGAGGCTGAACTTGCTGTTTTCCAGTACTACGTTCATATTTTGCAGTGCAAGAGGCTGAGTCCCCTGCAATGTTTTATTTCCCTATTGCTAGTTTTAAGGTCCCTACTTTAGAGAAAAATTCCCCTTTCTCTAATTCTCCTGCAGTCAATGATGTCCCTATCACTGATTCTAAGGTTCCTGCTTTAAAGTCAAGTTCCCCTTTCTCTGATTTCCCTGCAGTGTTTGATGTATCCATTACTGACTGCCTTACATTTCCTTGATTCTAAGGGGCCTATTCACTAAACTTCGATAAGTTCATTGCATTACTGATCGGGTCTACATGTTCGTACCGCACACTATGAAATTTGTGTAAAAAACGGTATTCACTAAAAAATCGCTTTTTTTTATTGTTAGGTAAAAAAATGCCAAATCGCATTAATTCGTGTTTGCTTAATGAGCAAAATTAACTTAATGTTCCACTCTCCAGCAGTCTGGAAGAGCTGCTCAGAGAGAGCTGCATCTCCCTGCACAACTCTTACAGGCGATCATGCAGTTTTAATGTTACTTTTAGTAACACAGTATTGAAGCAGGGGGTCTACAGAGTTGAACCGCATTAATTTCAACATCGGGGACCACCTGCTTCCCGAGTTACTGACCCGGTATGGGGTGCCGGTATCTCTGCCATGTTCAAATCTCCCGCTGTAATGGGAGGGTGTAACTAGGCTCTATAAATAAAGGTCATTCCCGTTTGGTTACCCTTGCTCCATGTATAAGGGTAATATTGTTAATTCTTGGTCCCAGTAACATTTTATGATCACCTTATACTTTGTGTAATGAAACAATTTTTTGTGTTTTTCCCTTTACGGGCATGTCATCAAGCAGGGATTGCTAGTGTATGAGTTTCAAGGGGGGTTTTGCGGTGAACCGTTGACAGAATGTGTCTAGGAGGTTGGGGTCCAGAGTAACTGGGTCCCCAATAAATGTACCCGGGGATCATGCCTGATTCTCAGATACATGAGGGGGGTTGGTGGTCATTGCTTGCCAATGTAACTATCTGTGGATTAATGGCTCCAGTTTTGTTTTATAGTAATGTATTTTAGTGTATTGCACGGTAATGGTTATTTGAATGGTTAAAATCGCTATTAGCCATCTTTGGATAATAGCACTGTTACCCATTCCTGAGTGGTGTTGGTGGTGGAGTTGGTGGGTGAAGGGGGGTGCACTAATTTGCAGTATATCTCATGGTGGTTCCTATTAAGGAGGCAGGGTGGGAATATATTTTTACTCCAGTTTTAAACAAGGTGTAATATGTGAAATAACTCATGTAAAGGACAGTATATATTTTACATTTTTTTAGAACAATACTGCAGATGAATTTTGACTTGCCTTACTTCCTGCACTTTGGTTAAACTTAATTTCTCTGTAATTTAAGTTTACTGTTTGTTTCTCTCGTTTTTTCTCTCGTTTATTATTTTTATAACTTTGTTTTAGCCTACTTCAAATGCAAAAGTTGCAAAGTGATAAATACATTTTTTAATTAAAATATTGCAGTTTCAGGTGTGCTTCCTGGCAACCAATTACTCATTATTCTAGAGAAGCTTCCTTTACTAGGGAAAAGTCTCTTACCTGCTGATCTGATGATTACTGGCTAATTTAATAGCACAGAGGTCTAGTGGAAGGAACAATTCAAATTATAGAGCTAAGAATATTAATAGAGCTAATTCCATGAAATGTTCAAAAAGTCTAAATGTAATCAAGCACGTGGATAAACTTTAAAAATATATATAATGTAAGTAATCTGTCTAATCTTTAATTAGAATGTTTCTGGATATGAGGACAGGCCTAAAATAAAAAATACTGTAGTATTCTCCATCTCTGGGAAAGGTAGCCTAAGACTCAGAGCTAAAATAATATACCGAAATGTACCCATGTATCAGTAATTCACAGGAAAAGAACATGGGGAAAAAAATTAATAGAAGTGCCAGGTTATATAAAAATGGAGAGAACTACAAATTTCCACTTTTCCTGCTTTTTATTTCATTTCGTCACTTTCCCATACCTTCATTTTCAACAGGAGGCTGCATATCTGTACTTATTTCATGAATCCTAAGATTTAGAAATACCTGCAAACATGTGTAGCCATGCCTGGCTTGGCTACCAGTCTGCCCTCCCTGCCATGTAAGCCCTGGTAACAGTGCAGGCAGTGACAGGACCAATCCTGGGTTTTCCACACAGTGGCAGCTCCCTTGAGTGACAGAGGAGGAGGTGGGACTAGGCCTGTGTTCTGTCCAATCCTCGGCTCAGACCTGGTACTTTCTTCCCTTGTACTTAAGGGGTTGCACCACTAAATTGTTTCAGTGCCTCTCCCCACTTGAGTGAGGCTGGTACACACAGAGCTGTCTGTGCATTGGCACCTTCTGTTCCTCTTCCACCATACACTGTGTAATTGCAGAATCTACCAGAGGGTGGGGGAAACACCGTTACATTTGGAGGCACTGCTGCGATCATCAGGACAGGCTTTCAGCGACGCAAGGCTGGAATGTATGAAGTACGCTTCCAGAGTGAGTGCTGAGGAAAGAAGGAGGCAAGGTGTAGTGTCCAGGGGACTCCGGCATACCATAACCAGGGCTCACCTTCCCCTCCATGGAACTGCAACCTTAGTTGACCAATAGGGCGAGCTGTGTTGAGACAGAGGGCTATTGCTGGTTCTTAGTCAGCCTGCGGGCTGATACATAGGGCATATGGAAGGGGTGTCTAGTTGCCGCGGGCCAGGAGCCCCTGAAGGGCATAAAAGTACTGACGGTGGTGTCTTAGGAGGGGTGCCTGATTCACAGGTGCCTATACCTCTCTGCTGGAAGAGCCACCACAGCATCCCTAGCCATCAATACACAGTAAACCACAGAGTGCTCACAATGGACTGTGATCGAGTGCAGCGTACTGGAAAATGCTCTGCTAGCCTGGGGTACATACATATACACACAGATAGTCAGCTAACCATGTACTGTTGTGGTTCAAGAAGAGCGGGTTCCCATGGGAATCATGATGGCCACATGGTTTGGGGTGAGAACCAGAGGGGGCATATATATGTGTATATATATATATTTGCTGTTCACTTGTATTTGGTAGCCTACACCTTGAGAAAGGCAGTATTACTGCCGAAACGTTGAATTCCTTGGCACATTAAACCCCCTTTTCATTGATGATTAAGACCCTGTGCCTGATTCTTCTTTTTCACTGGATGACTTTGGGACATCAGGAGCTCCCCAGAACCAGCGCACCGGCGGTTAAGTACCCCACAATTACGGGTATAGAACACATTGAAAAAAACAATATGAAAGGAGATAGACTTTTAAGACTCAGGAAACAAGAGACATATTGGATTTTTAAATTACAGACATTGAGTCCTAGAGGTCTAAATGAGGACCTTACCTTTTAGCATTCCAATAACATGATGGGTCTCTCTTTACACAATATTTTAAAATTTTATATTTTAAATTTTGCTATCAGCCCTGGTGGATATCTCTAGTTTTCTGTTTAATATATTTAGTATATCTGTGTATTTAAATATTGTTTTATATAATTAATGTGTGTTTTAATGTGTAGATCATATAAGGTATAATGATTTAATAAATATGTAGATATATATTGTGTATTTTTTCTAAAATATTTATATTTTTATACTTATTTAACTTGTTTAATCATGTATTATAGTTTTTTATTCTGACACTTTTTGTTGAGGTTCTTGTGACATGAACCATTCTCCATATTTTGCTTATGTGTTCATCTGCCTCAGTGATTGAGTGTGTTAACACAATAAATAGTTAATTGGGACAATTAGTCCTTTATTATCAGGGGGTATATATACTGCACATATTCATTCCTTTGGTATCCCTGATGAAGCCACGGAAGTGGTGAAACGCATAGGAGGAGGAGCCTAAGGGGTCTGTGCTTCTGTTTTATGCTGTCCTGCTGTCCGGTTGCTTACTGCAGTGCTGCCCTTGTGTGTGGAGTGCCCGAGGAATTGACGCTACAATCGCCTCTGGTGTGCCTGCTCGTTGCCTGGAGTATCTCTGAGCGTTTCTTGCTGCCAGCCGGGAAGGGTCGGTGCGTCACGTCCGGCCGTGACGTCATACCCGGAAACCTGGCAGGCGGGTAGCTGCTCTGCTCCGTGCCCGAGCCCTGGAGAAGCGGCTAGCTGGAGGTGTCTCGAATGAGGAGTGTGAGGAGCCATAACTACATATCGGTCTGAAGGTTGGGTGAGCTGATTACTCAGGGGCTCGCTAACGTACCCACATCACTCTTGTCCCATTCATTGTCTGCTCAATCTGTGGACGCTACATCCTTGAGGCTACCACTTTCATTTGGAACTAAACATTACCTTTGCAATATAACTTTTGCCTGGGTCTCCCTTGACACAGAGGGTGTTCCACACCAACGCATTGCATACCACCTGGACATTTATTTGCAGTGACTTTTTATACTTTATTCTTGGTTCAGTATCATCATTTGTGTGTTTTTTTATTATTATAAAGTGGCTTGTTTGCCTTTTCCCCAATTTTTTGCGCTTCTCATTTTTTCTGTTCTTTATCCTTATATATCTCAGCAAGGACTTGGTTCCCTTGCATCAGAAGCTGCAATTTTATTTGGGTTTTTGGCAATACATACCGTTTTGTACATATCATTTGTTTTAACAGTTAGAGCCAGACCCTGGATGCTCCTGAATGGTTCATGTCACATAACAATATATTGTTTTTAAGTGTTTGTATATGCAAGGTTTTTTAACCCCTTCAATTGTACTTTTATATTTAGTCAGTCGAGTGCTTCACGGACACATTGATAGGCGCACGCATTTTTCTTTTTTCTTTTGTAAGTACCCCACTATCACCTGTTTGTTTCAGTGCGTGCACTACCATCATTCCACATGGTCTGGGACTTTATTGCACTCAAATGGTGGTTCCCTCGCAAGGGAACGCACCTCGTGATTATTGTGACCCAAGATGACGGTTCCCGCCAAACCTGGAGACAACGTGTATCTTTTGCAGAAGAGTTGCATGCATTCTCCTTTCAAAGTTCTGCAGAGGCTCAGGGTGAAAGCTGGAGCCGCACCCACCTGCTGTAACTGGCTTAGAGCAGAATTAAAGTCACGTCCTACCTGAGTGTGCCCCTACTCTAGAGTTCCACCAGAGGGAGGGGACACTGTGATAGCCAAGCAAGAGAAACTGTCAAAGTTAAGGGAGGAGCCGAATGTTGCAGAGCGCACCCTCAGTTCTTCGGAGCTTGCCAAGAGAGAGGAGCCACTTTGCCAGTTCTCCTATCTTTGAGCTTACAACCAAGTCTAACTATGGCCTGTAACTTCTCTCACTACCGGCTACGAGGAGGCTTCCTGGTAGCGGAGGTAGATGGGAGCACTACATCAAGTGCATCTGCCTCAAATGTGACTTCCCCAGTGGGGATGTCAGCCTGACCGCAAAAAGTGTCCCCGGTGCGGGACTTACTTCATGAAGACGGCGCTGATGCACATATGGCCTTCGCAGCCAAAGATGCAGCCGAACAGTTGACCTGGGCGGCCGAGACGACTACAACTACCACTACAGCCGCGGCCCATTTCATTTTAACACTTCACCGATATTTTCCGGTGACTTTTTCCGAATGCCACGCGCTTCGCTGCGTTCGTGCGGTGTTCGTGCCGTATTCATGTCTCATTCATACCGGTGTCACCCGCGCTTGATCTGTTTAATGAGAATGTTTCGGATTTAATTGGTTACAATTCTTCGCGTATCCGCCAGGTGACAGATATTCATGAATTGTAATGCGCATGCGCTTCAGTAATGTGTCGACTTGCAGGTGTTTAAAAAATACCCCAGTGGTCCTTTGTGAATTGACCTTGGTACTGAAGAAGTTGTACAACATTGTATCTATTTAGGTATTTCATTTTAAAAACTAAATGCAAAGTGTCTGGTGTTCTATTCCATTGTCCAGAGAGGTCCAGAGATGAGTACACCACTGCAGTCCGTGTTCAAAAAGCCCAACATAACGTACATAACCATTTAGTATGGTCAGCAATTAGTTCAGCAGATGATAAGATGGCCACAGTTGGTCAAATTTATCAATATTTTTTCGAAAATTATGAAGTTTACAAATTTTCACCAGATGCTCTGGGGTGGAAGCGTGCGATAAGGAAAAAGTTATGTATAGATCCACGTTTTTTTTCGTATTGCTCCTGCACCCGGAGTTACAGGAGGAGGGTATTGGTGTATTGCCCCTGAATTTTCCAGTATCTTTGATCATGGAGAGTTCAAAAGGCGAAACATCATGGTAAAACCAACTAAGAATCGTCAGTCCCAGGCAAGCAATGCGCCAGCGCCAGCACCGGCTTCCAATACCGGTCCGACAATCTGTGAAAACCTGCTGACCGGCAACCCTTGCTATCAGCCCCCGCCTGGATACCTGCAGCCTGAGCAGGATTTCACGAACAGATACCAGCAAGCTTGCATGTACCAAAGCGATTTCCAGCTTCATCAGCTTTAAACTACAGGTCTAGCAGGCCCGCTGTCACCTGTCAACTACGTGTATAATCAAGACTACGGGACTGGCAGTGGCTTGGCGCCAATCGAATGGCAAAGTCTATGGTGGGTATAGCTGCCGTATGTAATTATTTTTTTACCATATCAATATCAATGCACAGTAAAGCGATTCTCCTGAAATCAATCGCTTTGCTTATGGTTATTTAGTTCTTGTAGTCACAATTCGCCAAAATGTAGTCCAGCAATATCATTGGCTGAGCAGCTTCTACAGTTAGTGCATGCGCATTGGAACCTTGTTGAAACGCATACAGTATGCGTCTCATCATATCTAGGCGCATGCGTGTACTGTATGTGAACAAGAGACGCCCCCCGAGAAAATAATTGTTGGGACTGACCGAGGGGACTACGGGGACTGACTGTGGGAACTTATTTAGGGGACTGACTAGTTTGAACTAACCATTAAAGTATTTACAGTATTTATTTTTCTTCCTCAGAAACTTTGAATGGCAAATGGAGGGATTTCGATGGATAATATCACTTTTTGTAACAATGCTTGCACACTGCTGAATCTGAATCAGTGCCATTTTTATTGATTAGGATAGAATAACTGAGCTTTATTACATTCTTTTTTATATACTGTACTGTATAATAAACCCAAAAAGAAAAAGTATGCATTTATTCTGTACATGTATTACAGTACAGTATTTGTGTTTTACTGTAATAATAATACAAATACCGATAATGTGTTTTAATACTGTTTTGATGTACTGTAATGCGCAGTAAGTAAAAAACATTAATGGTGTATTGCAATTAAAAACATACAGGTATATTTAGAAAAAGCAGCAATTTATTTTATTGGTGGGTGCAGTAAGAAAAAAAACATTAATGGTGTCCAATACAGTAAAAACATTGACAGTATGAATACAATCTACAACAAGTACTGTTATAAAAAACATACAGGTATATTTTCGCTTTTTCTGCATGACAGGCACGGCAGAGGCTAGTCTGCGTCTGTAGAATCGGGGTTGATCCATGGAAGCAGATGGCACAATGCAGTATCTGGACAAGGGCAAGTTCAGATACAGATCATCGAGTGGGAGGCTATGCAATGTGTGTCACCTTTTATGCATGGCGACAAGGTGCAGGTGTTAAAAGTGGGCATACTCTAATATGAGTCATTAAAGTATAAATACACCATCCATTTTGTGGATTCTCTGCACATTGAATACACAGACTAAACATCGAATATACATTCTTGTGCTTGTATTTCTTTCGACAAGCAGCGATGCCTGTTAAAAAGATTTCTAAGGATCTCAGCATGAGAATAAAGGAGATGTACACGAGAGGACAACGAATTGCAGATATTCAACGCTGGCTAAGTACTTCTGGCCTCGTTGTGCCAGCAGCAACCGTGAGCAATCATGCCCACGGTAAGACCAAAAAAGTAAAGAGGACACCAATGGTAACTACCGCGTAAGTACTGTACTACTGTATACTGTAAAGTAATTGTCACTCACTTCATTATTACTCATTATGATTCACGCACTCACATCCCCCCATTTCAGTACACAGTTTACTCACATTATGACACACACACACTCACAGACACACACACACATAAAGTACTGTTAATATTATATCTGTTATATATATATTTTTTATACTGTATATATATGTTATACTGTATATATACCTGTATACAGTACAATATTGTTATCGCTGTATATTTATATAACGCTATTCTATACAGTATCTATCTATTATTATTGTTATCGCTGTATATTTATATAACTCTATTCTATACAGTATCTATCTATTATTATTATCGCTGTATATTTATATAACTATTCTATACAGTATCTATCTATCTATTATTATTGTTATCGCTGTATATTTATATAACTCTATTCTATACAGTATCTATCTATTATTATTAATATCGCTGTACATTTATACAGTATAACTATTCTAGTAAATATCTATATTTGGCCATACTGTAGGCCTGAGCATAAAAGTACCTGTACTTGTGGCCCACTGTAACGTATTGTTGTTTTTCCTTTAAACTGTAAGGAGACAACTGTTCTGGTTGACAGAATAAGTGAAGAGAATGATGAGAAGAGTGCCTTAAGGGTCAAAGACACTCTGCAGAAAAATCACAATATAACCGTATCAGAGACCAGCATTAAGAAGATGAGACGCAGAATTGGATGGAAATATGGACGTGTGAGGTTAGTACTGGACAGTACAGGAGGTGAAAAGTGTGGTTTAATAAACTGTACTGTACCTATAAAAATTATTCCTTGTCATTACAGAGCGTACCCTATGATAAGGGACGTCAACAAGATAAAGAGAGTGGTCCATGCACAGGCATGGATCGACAGTGGCGAAACTTTTCAGGATTGCATCTTTACTAACGAGTCTACTGTATCTCTAGAGAGATTTGCCACCTTTGCATTCCACAAAAAAGGACACATATCTATGAAGCCGCGTCCAAAATACCCAGTGAAGATGCATGTGTGGGGTGCCATCTATAGGCGTGGACCAGGATGCATCGTCATCTTTGATGGTAAATTATAATAATGCACAAAGTCACATGCTGTAGCCTTAAGTACTGTACTACTGTAGTGTGCATTATTTGAGCACTTTTCTTTTCTTGTTACAGGAATCATGAATAAAGCTTTTTTCCAAGAGCAAATAGTGCCTGAGATTGTGGAATACATCACACGTGAATTCCCAGATGGTCACCGTTTCTACCAGGACAACGATCCAAAGCACACCGCGTCAACTGCGCATATTCTTGCCTGCGGTATCAACTGGGTGAAGAATCCAGCGGAGTAAGTACGGTAACTGGGTCTCGTTTTTTTACACTGTTTACTGTGTATCTCTTTAACTAATTCTCCTTTTTTCCCCCTCCAATGACAGATCACCAGACTTCAATCCTATCGAAATGGTCTGGCATCAGCTGAAGGACCATATCCGAAAAGTGGTGAAACCCTCAAAAAAGGATGACTTGGCGAATGGCATAATGAATTTTTGGAACGATGTGCTCACCGTGGAACGATGTAATAAATATATCGACCATATTGCGACTGTGTTGTCCATTGTGATAGAGTGTAATGGGCAAGCATCAGGAAGGTAGTATAATACTGTACTGTAGTATGGTAAGTACAGGCACACCAAGTTACGCATGATACAGGTAAGTATGGCACAGATTGTTTTACAGTATACAGCATGCACTTTACTGCACTAATTTTTAATTTTTAGAGAGAGCTGCACTACCAATCTTGTTACAAAGTATTTTACAGTACAGTAGTTCCAGTATACAGTAGTTTGACAGTAGTAACTGCATAGTCCAATATGGAGTAGTTATACTGTACTGTACACAATGCAATTATATGCACTTAACTGTACTAGTTTTTAATTTTTAGAGAGAGCAGCACTACCAATCTTGTTACAAAGTATTTTACAGTATAGTGTTCCAGTATACAGTAGTTTGACAGTAGTAACTGCATACAGTAGTCCAATATGGAGTAGTTTTATTGTACACAATGCAATTATATGCTCTTAACTGCACTAATTTTTCTTTCCTTTTCAGAGACAGCTGGCTGCACTACAAAAGGACGGGTAGGGGGAGGGGGGTATCATGTGTAAATTGTGTGAACTGTGTGTATAGTGTATCTACAGTCATGATTTACACAACCCCCCCTCTCTCAATGAACAACAGAATGCAATGTGGCCATGACGAACAAGATAAAGACTAAAAATTTGTATTACTTTTTTTATTATTATAAATGGGCATTATTCATGATTATTTGTATTTTTCATTCTTCCATGATTATGCACCGGCCCTCAAATTTCAACTGACAGAAGAACTACAGTACACTACTGTACACTACTGTACGTGTACAAAGAAGATAAACACTGAAAATGATTATTTGTATTTTTTATTCCTGATAAAATAAAATAAATATTTCTTTACATTCACATATTTTTTCTTTGAACTTTAAATTCACTGTGAATGTGTGTGTGTGTGTGTGTGTGTGTGTGTGTGGGGGGGGGGGGGATGCTTCAGGATGGCGTACATTTTTATTCCTTGGTTACATAATCAGATTAACATATTCAATTTGAGAAGGGTTTATCACATGTGCGCATGCGTTACCGTAAACAAAGCCTCAAAGGGTTGGGGGGGAGGGGGTTATCATAATGGATTAGCATAAGGGATTAGCCAAGCATTTGAAAATGAATGTGAAGTTATACACGCATGCGCATTAATCATCAACTAGGTCCCTTCCCAAAGAGGATTACATGCAGGTGCAGAGATGTGACGCTTGGCTCGGGACGATTAAAAGCACAAAGCCAAGCATTAGCAAATGCATGGTTTTCAAAAGGTGTCGATAAGAAGTTTAAATCCTTGAGCCTTGTGTGTGTCTGCGGGGGGGGGGGGGGGGCGGGGGGAAAGGGGGTAAAGCTGCATGAAGGATTAGCTGTACTGTAGTTCAAAGACATATTTTCAACAGGCCATCATAATGTTTTGATCCCCACACCCCCAAATCAATAAAAATCACATAAAGCATGTGAATGACCAGTGTCACATTAAAAAGCTACAGTACCGATAGAATATCAGAATAACAAGAATTTTTATGCAGGCACACATGTCTGGAAACAAAACATAAACAAAAAAAAAAGAAATATTTTTTTCCCAAACTTGAACTTCCACATGATTGTGAAGTTATATACGCATGCGCATTAATCATCAACTAGGTCCCTTCCCAAAGAGGATTACACACAGGCGCTGAAATGTGACACCAGGCTCTGTACGTTATACACGCAGGAATGTGATGACAGGTTCGGGATGATTGAAGCCAGAAAGCCATCTGGCTGGGAGAGGTGTACTGAACTGTAGATAAGAAGTTTAAATAGTACTTTAGCCGTGTGTGTGCGGGGGCGAGAGGGAGAGCGCTTGATGCGCCGAAATGTGATATTGTAACACGCCTATGCATTTCAACAATGTTCAAATGAGACATACAGTACTGTACGGTACATGCATAATATAAAAAGAGTATGAAAACAAGTAAAAGTACTGATTACAAAATACTGTAATACAGTACATATAATACTGTATAGAAATGTGATAATTTTATATTCGAAGAAGACGTGATGCTATATTTTTGTAATACTGTCTACCCTAAATCCTCCATTTTACAAATACTGCGTGCGCACACACAGACATAATGCATTAGACATGCATTAGACTTATTAGACTTTTAAGACAACAGCTCGCGAACGCCCACCTGTGTTTTTAGACGGTATTGCAGTATAGTAGACAGCGATAAAAATCCGAGCGCCAGCATACCGGAAAGCGCTACGGAAAAAAAGAAAATATACCGCATCTGGCCGCGGTTATCAGAGCGCCGCAGATCCGGCCGCATTAGGATAAAGGCGGCCGCAGCTGTACCTCAATGACGGAGGTCCCAGCTGGCCCGTGTGCCCTAGCGGACCCTCCAGGAGGCCCGTGTGCTCCAGTACCAGAGATGGTATCAGAGACGGTTCCTGAGCCGGAACCAACTCAAGACAACCAGTCGGGTAAGGTGACTAAAAGAATAGAGGCTGGGGCTCTCCCTTGTTTTTTAGGCTTGTGATGCAGCCTGTTTTGTGATGTGTAACCAAATAAAGGGTAGTGTATACTTGCCCTTGTTGTTTTCTGCAGCTGGACCTGTAGAGAAGATAAAGCCCGAAATCTTCTTAGAATTGCAGTGGAGACGGTGGGTTGGTCAGCGCACGGGATTTTGCTCACAAGATGAAAAGAGAGGATAAGGAACACGTGATTAGTGTTTAGTTAGCCAAACAGTACATTATGCAGTAGTAGAAGGTTGTCTCCTAAAATATTTAATAAAATGCTTGAATAAAAACCTTGAATAAAATTTTTTTCATATGTTTAAAAATGGAGTTCTGTGATTAATTGAACTGATCTAAGGTTGGGGGTAGTGAGATAAAAAAACGGGGGTAAGAGCGGGTGATTAGCGGGCTTTTGTATAGCCTGCTGTCTGACAAGGGTAGTAGTGCTGATTAGCAGAATATGAGGGGCAGTCTTACTTTATCAAAGTGCTGCCAGAAGCAATGAATAGCTTCCTCCCCCTCCCAGTGGAGGCAGTATGCAAGTGACTTATCTCCCGGGTGCCCAATTTAGAAGAAAAAAGGGCCGAACACGGTGAGTAAGTAAAATAGAATTTATTAAGTGCAAAAAAACAGCAAACAAGAATAACACTCACGATACAGCTTGGGCAACAGCCAGCTTCAGCCCGATCGTCCGTTCACGCTCCTCCGACCAGTGTGCCTCCCGTGATCGCGTCCGATGGCGGGACCGGAAGAGGAGGGCTTACCGGATGTCAGCAGGCTGGCTGGGTCCTTCAGGCAATGGGCTCCGGCAGGGAACTATGCGTTTCGCAGTGATGTTTCGTCAGGTTCCAGTAAGGTGACTGCCTGGGGTGAGGAGGACCCACTACCGTTAGTGGCGCAGGAGCTGGAAAGCTGCCTGCTTATAGCCACGGACAACAGTGAGATGCTCGGGTATCTCTCCCACGCGAATGTGTCCCTGCCCTCTCCAGGAGAAAGCAGCAGTTCAGTGTCCATAGTACAATGCCCGTTGGTGGGTACCCCAACTATTTCTGTTGGAGGAAAAGAGTACTTGAGGTGCGGATGCACGGCAAAATCCGGCATCAACGATGTCGACACTACGCCAAGCAAAGGTGTGGCCTGAGAGGCGGAAGAGCGTCCCGGATTTGGAGGATTCCAGCGGCCCAGTCACTGTGCCAGCGGCGTATCCAGAGAGTCCCAGAGTTCTAGTGATTCAGCGGAGCGGTGAGAGTCCACCTCCTTACCCCCAGCAGGACCCGATGACGACTTCCAGCGGGGAGGTACTTCTGGTGTCTTCCCCTATGCAGATGACTTCAATCCATTTTGGTAGAGGCAGGATGTTGGCACACTCCGGTGCGGGATCTCAACCTCTACTCGGGTCTTGCAAGACCGGATCCAGATGTTGTCATCCAGAAGGCGACTGCCGGGGCGAACGAAGAACTGCCAATTCCCGCTCCGGTGAGTACAGCCCCTTTGACCAAAGCTTACATGGACTTGTACCTCAACTATGTAGCTGTCCGTGGTCGCAGGAAACATATGGACCCAGACATTGTGGCTGTTTACTTGGTGCCTGTTAAGGGTGGGGACCAGACCGGGAAGTCAGACCAGGACATTCAGAACCTTAAGGCCCCAGCACCTACCATGGTCGACTCTTCACAGATGTTGGCGCTAGCCAAGAACGCCAAGAAAAAGGCCCATAGCTGTAAGAAGATCTTAAAACCTTCTCAGGACTGGCGGGACAGGGACTTTGACCTGGGTTCTGATGAGTATGAGATTTTAGACTGTAGTCTCTGTAGGAGGTAAATCAATGGTCTCTTGCCATACTGAGACCTCAGGAATCTCATCTTGGGTTGCCACTGTCTCATTGCCATGATGGTATCAGGATTGCCCATCGGCCCCGCCCCCATGATGCACCCCGTTATGGAACGAGTGACGCGCGCTGCGCTACCAGGCTGGAGGACACCGTATGCCCCGTGCGTGGCCTCGTCCCTGTGACGCGTCCTGTGATGATGCAGCTGACGCGTGCTACAGTACCAGGTTGGGGGACAACGCACAGATCTCGCTCAGGCTCCATCCCATGATGTCATGGGTAAAACGCACCAAACACAAGCTACACGCAGATGTCGCGCTATCATAGGCACAGAAGGGGTTAACTCCATCAGCAATTATTCCACACCTGCACTCCTCCCCACCCCTGCCTACCAGTGGACTGAATATGTCTAGCGGCAGTTCTCGTTCATTACTCAGCAGCTGTGTGTTCTCCTATCATTGGCTGCCTGTCCTTTAAATACTCATCCAGCCCTGCTACAAACTGGCTGAGCATAAACTCTGTTTATGTACTTGTGCTTGCCTCCAGTATCCTGCTGCCCAGCCATTGCCTTGCTTCTTGTATTTTTGACCTCAACTTGTACCTGGACTCCTGCCTTCTCTGACCCCTTGACCACGGCTACGGATAACAACGATTTTACCTTCTATACTCCTAGACCCCAGCACCGTGCAACAACTATCCGATTTCTTCTATCCTAGATTACGACGAGTATTATGACCAATATATCTTCTCCTACCCTGACCATGCTACAAGACTACCACTTTGCACTCCAGACGAGCTTGAGCGGTTGTAGGTTGGTGTTTATCAGCATCCCAACTTCTGCCCTGGAGTCCTGTCTAGTTTGTGGTGAGCACACTTTACAAGTGGGACCCCATGTTCCAGGGGTATGTCTCATACAGTTAGGTCTGGAAACAATTTTCATAATTTTGGCTCTGTACGCCACCACAATGGATTTGAAATGAAATAACAGAGAGGCAATAGAAGTGCAGACTTTCAGCTTTAATTCAAGGGGTTGAACAAAAATATCGTATGAAATGTTTAGGAATTGCAACCATTTTCATACACCGCCCCCTTATTTCATGGGCTCAAATGTAATTGGACAAATTAACACAAGCATAAATAAAATGTTCATTTTTAATACTTTGTCGAGAATCCTTTGCAGGCAATGACTGCTTGAAACGCATGGACATCACCAAACGCTGGGTTTCCTCCTTTGTGATGCTTTGACAGGCCTTTACTGTAGCTGTCTTCGGTTGTTGTTTGTTCGTGGGTCTTTCTGCCTTAAGTTTTGTCAAACTTGTCAGCAAAGGAAATGCATGCTCGATCGGGTTGATATCAGGTGATTGACTCGGCCATTGCAGAAAATTCCACTTTTTTGCCTTAAAAAACTCCTGGGTTGCTTTTGCAGTATGTTTTGGGTCATTGTCCATCTGTAAAGTGAAGCGCCGTCCAATCAACTTCGCTGAATTTGGCTGAATATGAGCAGACAATATATCCCTATACACTTCAGAATTCATCCGGCTGCTTCTGTCTTCTGTCACATCATCAATAAACACCATGCCATCACACTGCCTCCACCATGTTTTACAGATGATGTGATATGCTTCGGATCATGAGCTGTTCCAAGCCTTCTCCATACTTTTTTCTTCCCATCATTCTGGTACATGTTGATCGTAGTTTCATCTGTCCAAAGAATGCTGTTCCAGAACTGGGCTGGCTTTTTTAGATATTGTTTGGCAAAGTCTAATCTGGCCTTTTTATTCTTGAGGCTTATTAATGGTTTGCACCTTGTGGTGAACCCTCTGTATTTGCTCTCATGAAGTCTTCTCTTTATGGTACACTTGGATAATGATATGCCTACCTCCTGGAGAGTGTTCTTCACTTGGCTGGAGGTTGTGCAGGGGTTTTTCTTTGTTCTCTTTCTTTGTTGAAGACTATTGTCTTCTGTGGACGTCCAGGCCTTTTTGTGTTGCAGAGCTCACCAGTGCGTTCTTTTTTTCTCAGAATGTACCAAACTGTTAATTTGGCCACTCCTAATGTTCCTGCTATCTCTCTGATGGATTTTCGTTTTCTTTTTGCAGCCTAAGGATGCCCTGTTTCACTTGCATTGAGAGCTCCTTTGACCGCATGTTGTGGGTTCACAGCAACAGCTTCCAAATGCGAATGCCACACCTGGAATCAACTCCAGACCTTTTACCTGCTTAATTGATTATGAAATAATGAAGGAATAACCCACACCTGTCCATGAAAGAGATTTTGAGCCAATTGTCCAATTACTTTTGGTCCCTTGAAAAAGAAGGGGCTACATATTAAAAAGATGTAATTCCTAAACCCTTCCTCCAATTTGGATGTGAATACCCTCAAATTAAAGCTGATAGACTGCAATTTAAGCCCATATTCATTATTTAACTTTAACTTGAATTTAATTTGGTAAACAGCTGAAATAACAAAACTTGTATCAGTACCAATTTTTTCCGGACCTAACTGTATATGCACCGCACTAGGTTCTTGTTAATAAATGGGGACTTGGTAGACCACTGGTGTGCAGAGGGGGAATTTAATCCTGAGGAGACTGCAGAGGCCCTTAGGAGGGGGGAGCACAAGATCAGGTTGGCCATAGTACAGCCCAAAGGCATAGTGGTCAGCATCTATGAACAGCCTACACAAGAACCACTGTTCTGGGTACTACCAGGACCGACAGAGGGCCAAAAATTAACAAAGATCAGCCGGTCAGAATTACTTATTGTACAGAGGTACAGGCAGTCCCACAGATTTGAATATCCGTATGTCCCAGAACCTATTATGAGAGAAATTGATGAGAATAGGGAACGGCGGATGGAAGAGGTTATCAGGGACTACTTAACTAAAAAGAGTAGGTCCTCAATGTACCATACAGAGGACAAAATTTCCTACCTCATGGGGGTGTGGAAAGTGGGGCACTCAATCTATCTAGACAGGGTAGAGTACTTGTCAGAGCGGCACCCAAAAAGGGTATTTTCAGTGATGGTACCTGACCTAGCCAGTACTTTGGTTAAGAAGTCTGACCCACATCACTATTATTATAGTTGTGTGCTCCAATATTGGGAGTGACCAGTGTCACTGTAATTACAGAGTGGTTATGTACTGCATACATGTTCATCTGCCCTATCAATTGTCATACAATGTGATATATCACTGTCAAAAACACGTTTATATTTTCAGGCCAGCAGCTGATAGATGGTACACTAAATTTGGCTCTCAGTGAGGGCATGGGATTTCCACCAGAAGGAGAGTGTAGCCATACCTGGTTTGGCTACAAGTCTGCCCTTCCTGTCATGCAAGCCCTGATAACAGTGCAGGCAGTGACAAGACCAATCCTGGGGTTTCCCCACATAGGAATCTCCCTTGAGTGACAGAGGAGGAGGTGGGAGAGGCTAGTACACACAGAGGTGTCTGTGCATTGGCACCTTCTGTTCCTCTTCCCCTTGGGGGAGCATGAGTTATACCATTTCCCTGGTCCTGCTAGAGGGCTAGTGAAGAGTAAGGACTGCTTCAGGGGCCCTTGACCTGGAGTGTAGGTCCAGGGACCATCCAAAGGTTGGAGACCTGTGTGCGAGCTGTACTGGGCAGGAGCCCATGTTATACTGTGCTGAAGCAGAGAATAAAGAAGTTCCAGTTTAATATACTCCAGCCTAGAGTGCAATCTTTCCGGGGGAGTGGAGCTATTCTTCTACAGGAGATCCTTTCATATTTCTGGAGCCTGCTGCAGATGGAGGCGATATACCATTAGAGATAAGAACCCATGATGTACCCCAGAAGCCTGTCCTGTTCTCCCCAACAACACCGGTGGAGACTCAGATCTACTGTGAGCCAGCAGGTATGCACCATACACAGTGTAATGGCAGAATCTCCCAGGGGGTGGGGGAAACACCGTTATACATGCAATACAGTACTTCTCTACAGCATAAAGGACAAACAAAAAACTTAGTGCATTTTAAAAGCAAAAAGTGTTAGTGTGTGTGCATATATCATCAGCTTCAGCCATTGTCAATTCACTTGCTAGATGAAGGCCTCCCCATTGATCTTCCATGTACTTTGGTTGCAAGCCTCTCTTCTCCACGATGTTCCAACCCATTTATTTTATTTCATCCTCCCAGTTTTCTTTTGGTTGTACCATCTTGGTATTTTGATAGTCCTTGGAATTCAGTCAAGGGCCATCCTTGTACAACGTTAGTCACTTCTTCTAGCGATATATCTAGCCATTTTAATTTCTTACCCGTTGTGATTATCTCACAGACTATTGATTGCTTTCAAGCCCATTCATACGTGTTCCTGTATCTTTGGCTAATACCCAGCACACATCTTTTCATACTTCTTTGAGTCTGAAACTTCAAAATTGTTCTCGCGGATAGAGTCCATATTATCACATTCATACATGAGCACCAACAGGCTACACTGGTCAAACACTTTACTTTTGAGTCACAGTGGAAGGTTCTCTTGTAAGATTTTGTTTCTTCTAAATGTTTAGTGATCAACAGGGCAGGCTTTCTTGCAGTCTTTAAATTTTTACCGGCCGGTCATTGGTTACCCTGGGAAGTTCTGTACCCAGAGTGACCTGTATTAGAAGTGATATCTCCTGCATTATTTGCCATCGCTGTTGTTGTGTCCCTGTACTGCTGTCTATATTTTTGGGTCCATATTCTTATTGTCTATAGGAGACATTTATTTGGTCTGTTTTCATGTTTGTCATTTTGGTTTTCTACAGTATGTTGTGTTTGATGTAGACTCATAATAAATTTGTATTTTGGTTATTACATTTGTCTGCACCTGATTGCATTAATTATTAGATATGTCTGAGTGCTTCTAACTGGGGTTCTTGTGTCTTTTTGTGTGATATCTACATATAATAGACATAATATATATCTTAATTTCACTGCTGCAAACTGCTACTAAATAAGATATACAACTCAACCCCCTTATAACGCTGTGCTTGTGGTCCAAAGAATCACATCGTGCTATAAGCGGATCGTGTTAAAAATAATGTACTATTGTATGCATTGTACAATAAAGTATTTCAAATACCAATAATCGTGTTGTAAAGTATTCATAAATATGAAAATTGGGAGCCACGCTTGCATCGTGTTATAAGCGGATTCGCGTTGTAACGTATCGCGTTATAACGGGGTTGAGCTGTATATAAGATCCATAACCTCTTTGACACAAAATAGATCAAGATAAAACTGAAATTATTTGTTAACATCCAGAAAAATAGCAGGGATTCATAATTAGTCATATCACTTGTTCTCTAATAAACATATAATTACAGTGAAACATCCTCACAAAACGCACGGTAAATTTTGTGATGATAACTGCCCACTCATTAGCAGTACATTTTATGGTGGTCCTTATTGAGGAAGCAGGGGGGAATATATATTTTTACTCCAGTTTTAAACAAGCGTTTCTAGCTTCATATATACAAAATAATTGACTTATTTTTAACAATACTTCTGATTTGCCTTACTTGCTGTGCAGTACCTTGTTTGAACTTCAAATCGTTGTGATTTAGGTTTACTATTTGTTTCTCTCTTTTATTATTTCTTTAACTTTGTTTAAGCCTAATTCAAATGCAAAAGTTGCAAAGTGAAAATTTAAAAAATCGATTAAAATATTGCAGTTTTAGACGTGCTTCCTGGCAACCAATTACTCATTACTCTAGATATACTTCCTTTGCTAGGAAAAAACCTCTTACCTGCTGATCTGATGATTACTGGTTGATTTAATTACCACTGAGGTCTAGTGGAGGAAAGATTAAAATCACAGAGCTGAGAATTATATAAATAGAGCTAATTCCATGAAATGTACAAAGTCTAAATGTCATCAAGCATGTGGATAAACTTTTTGAAAAAAATGATACAAGTAATCTGTCTAATCTTGAATTAGAATTTTTCTGCATGTTATGACAGGTTTAAAAATAAAATAAAATACTGTAGTATTCACATCTCTATTAAAGGTAGCCTAAGACTCAGAGCTAAAAAGTAAAGTAGAAATTCACCCATTTTGCAGTAATTCACAGGAAAAGTACACGGGGAAAAATGTGAATAGAAGTGCCAGGTTATATAAAAAATACAATGTCAAATTATTTTCCTACTCTTTAGTTAATTTTGTCACTGTGCCATACAGTACCTTTCATTTTCGTCAGGTGGCTGCATATCTGTACCTATTTCATGAGCCCTTAAGATTTGGAAATAACTGTTTACAAGTCTATAAAGAATAAACCCTACACTCATATTTAGTACATTTTACAAGCAAAAAGTATGGGTATACTGTAGTTGTGTGATATCATCATCATCATCATCATCATCATCATCATCATCATCATCATCATCATCATCATCATCATCATCATCATCATCATCATCATCATCATCATCATCATCATCATCATCATCATCATCATCATCATCCCTTGTTAATTCACTTGCTAGATGAAGGCCTCCCCACTGATCTTCCATGTACTTTGGTTGCTAGCCTCTCTTCTCCACGATGCTCCAACACATTGTTTTATTTCATCCTCCCATCTTTCTTTTGGTTGTCATCATGGTCTTTTGATAGCCCTTGAAAGTCAGTCTAGTACCATACCTACCCAACGATAGTCACTTCTTCTAGCATTATGTCTGACTATTTTCAGTTCTTCACCATTGCGATTATTTCTTAGACTATTGTTTACTTTCAAACCCATTTATACTTTTTGGGGTCTCTTTGACTAATAGCCAGCACACATCTTCCCATAGTGTATTTTTTTGAGTTGTCTGAAGCATATAAATTGTCTTTGTGGATATGGTCCAGTTTTCACATCCATACATGAGCACTAATAGGATACATTGGTCAAACACTTTCCTTTTGAGGCACAGTGGAAAGTTATCTTGTAAGATTGTATTGTTTCTTTCAAATGTCCTCCATCCCATCTTCATTGTACTATGAATTTCATTAGTAAGGTTCCTTTGATGAAAAGGGAAGCAGGACTGTTAAAATAAAGGTTAAGCTCAGTCCTGCTGTCTTTTTCATCAGGGTCCCGACTGCATCGGGATTGCCTATGTATTTCCCAAAATGATGTACCATGTAAACTTTATTGTTATATGTGAAAGCAGTGGAACTGTATGTAGTGATTTTACACATATGTGCTGTAGTACAACCTTGCTGGTGTGCTGACGACACACACATTTACTTTTCAACCCCCGACCTTACGCCTGCTGTACAAACCAAAGTTTCCGAATGTCTCTCTGCTATATCATCCTGGATGGCCTTCCGCCGCCTTAAACTCAACATGGCAAAAACAGAGCTCCTTATACTTCCTCCCAAACCTGGCCCTACTACCTCCTTCCACATTACTGTTGGAAGTACGTTCATTCACTCAGTAGCCCAAGCACGCTGCTTAGGGGTCATACTTGACTCCTCTCTCACATTCTCCAATCACATTCAAAACGTTTCTAAAACCTGTAGCTTTTTCCTCCGCAATATCACAAAGATACGCCCGTTCTTCTGTTGCTCGACTGCTAAAACTCTGACTCAGGCCTTCATTCTCTCCCGTCTTGATTACTGTAACCTCCTGCTGTCCGGCGTTCCTGCCTCTCACCTGTCTCCCTTACAATCTGTCCTTAACGCTGCTGCCAGAATCGCTCTGCTTTTTCCTAAATCTGTCTCCGTGTCTCCCCTCCTGAAATCCCTCTCCTTGCTTCCAATCAAATCCTGCATCTCACACTCAATTCTCTTCCTCACTTTTAAAGCTTTACACTCTTCTGCCCCTCCTTACATCTCAGCCCTAATTTCTCGTTATGCACCATCCCGACTCTTGCGTTCTTCTCAAGGATTATTTCTACCCCCTTTGTATCTAAAGCCCTCTCCCGCCTTAAACCTTTCTCACTGACTGCCCCACACATCTGGAATGCCCTTCCCCTCAATACCCGACTAGCACCCTCTCTATCCACCTTTAAGACCCACCTTAAGACACATTTACTTAAAAAAGCATATGACTAGCACTATGGATAATACTGGACACATGATACATAAAGATTGGCCCCATGCAGATGCACTTACCAGAATGCCCTCCTCCTGTCTCTGTATGTTCTCCCTACCTACCTACCAATTAGATTATAAGCTCCTCAGATCAGGGACTCCTCTTCCTTAAAATTACTTTTATGTCTGAAGCACTTATTCCCATTACCTGTTATTTATATTATCTGTTATTTATTTGATTACCCCGTGTATTACTATTGTGAAGCGCTATGTACATTAATGGCGCTATATAAATAAAGACATACAATACATTACAATAGGGGGTCAGGTCAGAGACACTTTCACCCGCAGAGCCATGCCCCCTGCTATACATCTCTTTTTTGGAGTGATTAAGCCCATGAATGGGCACATAGGCATCTATTTCGGGGCTTTTTTCAAAGACTTTTGAGTGTGGGAAACAAAGGTCAGGGTCCAGGGAAGGTGATGTGTAAAGGGCACTTGCTGGTTTCGCACAGCAGAGCACTCAGAAGAGCTGTTTCCTTTGCAAACAAATCGGCGCCACCTCATCCGCCATCATGGAACTGGAGTCAGATGATCATGGCTGACAATTGCAACCGTTGACACTCCTGTGATTGACCAATTCATATCTTCTGATCACTAACGTAACAATCAGCAAATACTCATACCTGTAGCCATGCCCCTCTCACCTTTGATTGGCCAATTCCTCCCTCTCGCCGCTCTCTGATTGGCTGAGTACTATTATTCATGCATTCGAATGAAAGGGGGAAATCTTCATGGTACTCTCGGTGATCTGAGGCTGCCTGGACATACAAGCATGTAGTCATTCAAGGACTTTGTATCATTAGACATTGATGTGCAGCAGATGGCCTGGGTAAACTGGCTTATGTGTGCCCAGCGTATACAGTCACGAGTTAACCCAGAAAGGGCAAAATCAGACTATTTTAAGTGTTTACACTGCTTGTTGTGTGTTTTTAACGGTGAACACTGCTTCGTCTGATAACATCCTGACTGCCGCCAGCCCTGACCCCTGCTTCATTTCCATACCCCTCTGCCTACCCGAATCCCTGGGTTAAATTCCAGCTCTCACCCCGATCCTAGGTATTTTATCTGACTTTCGCCATGGATATTCCAGTACACTTGATAGTTTGTGAAGCAAAGAAACAGAAATTATCTACCTGGAGAGCTATATCAGAGATACAAGAAATGTGCAATGCACTGTAGAACCTACTGGGTTTAATCCCCAACCTGCAAGGCCAAGTCTCCTTCTTGCATGGTCCAGTCACCACATTACAGCAGAGAAATCTGTGCTGCAGGATGCCGTTATCATCTTAAAGAGACATATGGCTCAAGTGGCGATTACTTACCCTGCTGTTCCAGACCTGACTTTACCCTTGTCAAACTGCTTTGATGGGAAAACGGACAATTTAACAATGTGAAATACATTTTAATTTTCGTTGATCAAGGAAAAAATTGGATTAATCAGAATCCTGATGGGGATACACCGCTGCTCAAGAGAGAACATCCCCATGTTGGGAATCTATACTGACTTTAAAGCCAAATTTAAGAAAGTTTTTGACTGCAGTGTATATAGCCAGACAGCTGAATATGCTCTTTTGGAACCTTGACAAGGCTCAAGGGATTTAGCATTGTACATATTCAAATTCAAAATTGTCATGGACTGATTGTACTAACAGCGCACAAGCTATGGTTTGTTTTGCACGGTTTAAGATATGAATTCAAGGACAAACTTGCTCGTGTTGCCAGTCCAGAGACTTGTTCCACAATAATAGACCTAGTGCATAAGATCGACCTCAGACTGGGACAACGCAGGACCGAAAGATGACAACCTGCAATTCTACGCTCAGCTATATATTTACGCTCTGAAATTTCACTGCAAGATTCCTCAGCTAGCCGCTTTCCACTAGATTCTATACAGATCTTCAAGGTCTCACTTACCTCAAGAAGAAAGAAGATGATGCAGGTCAGAATCGCTTTGTCTGTATTGTGGTAATTCTGGACACTTTCTACGATAATGTACTGCCTGTACCAAACAAGCCCTGAGGTCAATATTATAATGATGCACATATTGTTTTTTAAAGAAAGAATATTTTTTTTAAACACGACAGCTTGAACTGCAGCTTTAAACTTAACCCTTTGCGGTCTAATTAATTTTCACTAAGTGCAAAAGTAGGTCTAATTTAATTTTCAGGAAAAAAAACCACATACAGCTCAACCCCATTATAGCGAGAGCCGCACACACACTGCACACACTCACAGCACACTCAGCACACTGCACACACTCACAGCACACTGCACAGCACACTGCACACACTCACAGCACACTCAGCACACTGCACACACTCACAGCACATACAGCACACACCACACTCACAGCCCCCCTCCCCTACCTCCGGTGTCAGCTGCTGGGGCATCGTGGGGCTGCCTTCGGGGATCGGTGCAGGGCTGGGGGGTGGGGGATTGGTGCTGGGATCGGTGCCAGGCTGGGGTGCGGGGATCGGTGCAGGATTGGGGGGGATTTGGTGCGGGGCTGGGGAGGAGGGTTCAGTGAGGCTGCTGGGGTGCGGGGCTACTGATGGGGATCGGTGCCGGGCTGGGGGGGTGTCAGTAAGGCCGAGTCCATGCTGACTGCTGGCTCGCTGAGGCACGCTGAGACGCAGGGAAAGCGGGTGCTTTCCCTGGCCTTGCGGTTGCTTACCGCACACGCCGTCAGCGGGCCTTCAGGGGGCAGGCAGGGGGCAGGCAGGGGGCGGGCCGGGGGCGGGCGCGTAACTGGCCGGGGGCGGGCCCGTGACGTCACGGAGCTGGTTCGCCCTCATTGGGCGAACCGCTCACGTGACCGGCCTGTCTTGCCGGCAAGCGGGGGAATTTTAAATTCCCCTAAGACCTGCGCTTCCGCAAGCGTGCGGAAGTGCAGGTGAGCCCCTACTAAAGCCACTCTAATTGCGGCTGTAGGGGCTTAGTGCTGAGCACGAACCCGCCTCAGCGCTTCCGCCAGCAAGCAGTTAACATGGCCGAGGCCTAAGGCTGCTGGGGTGTGGGGCTGCTAATGGGGATAGGTGCCAGGCTGGGGGGTAGTTGGGGTCAGTGAGGCTGCTGGGGTGCGGGGCTGCTGATGGGGATCGGTGCTGGGCTGAGGGGGAGGGGAGGTCAGTGAGGCTGCTGGGGTGTGGGGCTGCTGATGGGGATCGGTGCTGGGCTGGGGGGGAGGTCAGTAAGGCTGCCGGAGTGCGGGGCTGCTGATGGGGATCGGTGCCGGGCTGGGGGGCAGGGGGGGTCAGTGAGGCTGCTGGGGTGCGGGGCTGCTGATGGGGATTGGTGCCGGTCTTTGGTCAGTGCGGCCACTGGGAGAAGTGTAAGGGGAATGCTGGGGAAATCCGACATTGGACCGCAAGTACTAAAATATTTTGTCGGATATATTCCGACATAGGACCGCAAAGGCTTAGTGTAATACAGTAGTGTAATACAGTATACTGTAGTACTGTACATTATAATTACCTTCATTATAAACTTTGCCAAACGGGTGGTGATGAGCTACTGTCACTCCTGTAGTCTGCATTATAGTTACACCTGTAGTTGACAGCTGATGAAGCTGCTAATCATGTTGGTACATGTTAGCATGCTGGTACATGTAATCTGGTTGGAAATCAGGCTGGTAATTTTGCGGGTAATCTGGCGTGGCCAGGTAGCAAGTATTGCTGTTCACCAGGTTTTCACTGACGGTAGGACCGTTATTGTAAACTGGTGCTGGAGCCGGCGCTGCCGCATTGCAGGATTGGGATAGACGAATGTTATATGAATTTAACCCGAACATTCTCCTTCTGCAGTTGCCATGATCAAACATACTGTAAAAATCTGGGATCACACATCAATACCCTCTTCTATCTCCGGTAAGAGGGGCAATGCGGAAAAAACAATAATCGTTAGTTAAGGTTTGCCTTACCGAACGCTTCCACCCACGAACGTCAGGTGAAAAACATACAGGGTACAAAATCATAGTTCTAAATTAAATATTAATAAATTTCTGATACAGTCGCCATCTTATCTATTGCAGCATTAATTGCAGAACATTTTAAAAATGCATAACTACAGTAAGGTTTTTTATACGTGTACGGTGTACACATGGTGTCCAGTCCTGTCAGCAATTGTGCAGGGATAAGAATATAGAAAAAAGCCCACAGCATTGTGTTTTAGAGGTTTTCATTATGAAACGCCTACATTTGATAACGTCTTCAGCGTCTTCAAGTACCAAGGTCAATTCACAATGGACCATTTTGGTACTGTAGACTTGTTTTAATCTGTTTTTTAAACACCTCCAAATTGACACTGTAGCACAGTACTGTACACATACAATTCATTCATTTCTGCCACCTGGTGATACGTGAAGAATTGCACCCAAAGAAATCAGAATCCATAAAATTCAAACAAATCAACAGCGGTAAACACAGGTGTGCCTGGTGTGATTGGTGTGATTGGTGGAGTGAATGCCGCATGGAATACAGCAGTGCACACAAAAACGGCTCAGTGAAATGTTCGAATAACTGCCGATGCATCTGCATACCATCAGTATACAGTACACTCCTAGCTGAGCTAAGTAAGAGAATACCTGGAGAGATATATACACATTCACCAAACACAGCACTAATAAGCTGACCTATGTAGCCCATCTACCCCCACCCTAAGGGAGATTCTGGCTGCTACCTGAAGTATGATGGTGCAGTGCATACCTGTTAGTTGGAACAGAAGGCCTGAGATCTCCGAGATGGTATTGGGAGCCATCAAGTCAGGCTTTCAGTGAGTTCTTTTGTCAGCGCAGCACCTCCATCCTATGAGGATCCTTTAGTAGCCAGGATGGTCCTCACATGCAACTCTTTTCACAAAGGATAATAATTCCACTGGACTTTATTTGGATACAGCATAGTCATTTCAGCCTCCATTCCCTGAAGGCAGTACTCAGGGCTTGAGGCCCTAGGCACCCCTCCTTAGCCCACCTTACCCCCTAACAGGGCAAGGCCTCTGTTCCCTCCAATCCAGGAGAGGCTATCTGGTGCTTCCTCCATGCAGGAATTTGAGCACAGAACTACTTCCCAGCAACACTTACTCTAACCATGAGGGAACCCCCCTCTTCCCACAGGAGTGGCTTGTAAGCTGGCCTCCTATCAGGCATAGGCCCCTATAGTACCAGGCTAATCCTGAACTGCATTACCTAACATTCTATACAATAACATAACCAGGCCCTGCGGGATTTACGCCCAACACTGCCCACTCTTTACTTGGACTTACACTGCTGGAGGAGCCAGAGAATTAGTAACCCAGGGGGACTTGGCTACACCTATAAAGAATATTCAGACATCAACAATACCAACACAAAAAGGGAGATTGGTATAGGTATGGTATAGGTATGCTGGTATAGGTCATGCATCATCCAGGTCAGAGAGGATATACTGTAACTAAGACCCACCCCAACACATGTTTCACCACGGCTTCTTCGAGTGGCTTGAATGACAGCTGTAAGGACCAATCTTTTATTCAATTCAGGGTGAATGAGAGTGCCAATCTGAGTGTCTTTTGAATTAAGATTCACTACTGACATGTCTTAGAATTAGAAATTGTCAGATTTCTGAGATATAAGAAATATATTTATATGGATCAATATGCAACAATCGTATACATATATCATTTGGAACATATACTGTAGTTACTTATTACAAAAATATAGAGTACTGTACTTCAAAGCTTCATTCAGATCCTCTGGCATAAGTGAGCCTAATTTAACAATACATCTACAGTACATTCTTTTTATAGTTCTGCCTTTTCCAAATCTCCCTCTTATACCTAATAATAAACCATCTCGTATACCCAATTACACTTTGTGTTGCAAAGAGTTACATTAGAATCATGTTTCCTTTTGGAATGTTTTAACATAAAAAGGTACAATGGAAAAAGCACTCAATTTTAATTTTTAGGAAAGTGAGGACCCCAGTCTCTATCAAAAAAAGTCTTTGTATTTCAGTGTACATACAGTACATAGATAAAGTGAGAATTGCAATAAATTAAATTGACATGCTGTTTACAAAAATAGGAAAAAAATTACATGGCTGACACATTCACCCGAAAAGACTTGACGTTTCGTGCTATGACCCTTTGTCAACATTCTGTTACCCCAGTGATATTGTATACCTTATAAAGGTTCTCTGCCTCTCTCCTTTATGTGTTGCACCTGCAGGCGGCCGCCATTGCCACACATGACGTCTGACGCCAGAGCGTCATGACGTAATTGCGGTATTAGTATTTGGAAGTAGTCATGACAACTATAGAATGACACCACCATAATTATTAACCTCTTAAATGCAGAAACATATTGCACAATCCATAACATACCTACGTGTAATCATATAAAACAAAAACCCACATATATACACACATAAATACACACAAATATATCTCCAGACATGTTTTTGCAAAATACCTTAATATATATACATAAACCTTACATACAGCCGCATATACAGTTGTGTGAAAAATAAAGTACACCCTCTTTGAATTCTATGGTTTTACATATCAGGACATAATAACAATCAAACACTTAAGGGAAGGGGGGGAGAGGAGGGAAGGGAAAGGTTAACCCTCGCTACAGCCTGGCTGGAGGTGCTACAATCAGGGGCAATGTAGGATGCACAACAATAGAAAAAGAAACCGCTATAACGAGAGCACTCTGAACAGGCTAATCCACTGATAACACAGGAGGAATCAAATAATGTAATGTACTGATGAATTATTTAAAATAATCTTTATTGGGAGATACCTCAATTTTAAAATAATACAGGTAAGTGAACCTACGCCTCTTCTGAGGCTTGCCTATAATCTAAAGTGCGAATTAAAATGAAGTGGGTGTGAACTGGGGTATGAAGCCCCACTATAACGTATGTGGGACTATAAAGCCATCACGTATAAATGCAGAAGCACATATAAATAAGTGTAGCTATGAGCTACTTTCCTCCGTTTTTTAATATGGACTAATACAGATTTATTTTTACTATTTTTGTTTGGGACCCACTCTATTTTGGCTGTGCGTTGGAGTGTTTTTTCCTTTGGATACCATGCTAATACAGCATGAAGACTCCTGCACAACATTGCAACTAGGCATCATGGTAACCATGGGGATATGTGCACGTTTGCGCCCCCTGACAGCAGCAGACTATAAATGTAATGCAAATATCCCTTGGAGTAGGAGACCAGTGTACACATTGTGATATATAACATATAGCTGGTGTCAACCTGAACTGTACAACATGAGTAACCAAAAAAGGCTGAAATGCAGGCTTAAACCACTCAACAACCAGCACTTGCAACTGTGACATATAAACCATGGTAACCATATAACACTAGTCTCAGTAAGAATCTTGAAGAAAAACATAAATCAAAGGTAAACAATTGTAACCATAAACATGACACGAGGCAGAGGCATATAAATTGTGGCCACGACATAACCCAAGTGAAGGTAAGTGATGTGAGGCAGGGGAAGGGAAGGGGGGTAAAACAACGGAAGACCCTGAGCAATTGCAAAACATAATCATGAAACAGATATACTGTATGTCATAATAGGACAAAATTGATGCCATACTATTGTCCAGTCAGAGATGGAAATAAACATGACAATGGCTGAATTGTGAATGACCAGTTCCCCATGGTAAGAGGTATAACTTATTAGTGATAACCTCTAGGAAACAACCAAGGTTCATATCTTCATTTAATCCTCTTGGGGATAATGTATCCAATTTATGTATCCATCTAGCTTCCAACTGCAGTAAAAGTTTGTGCCTATTTCCACCATGCGGTAGCATATGTGCCTGTGCGATGGGCATACAATGGAAGGTGGCCATGCCATGTTTTTTGTGTCTAAAATGCCTTGCCACTGGTAATAATTTCAATTCATCTACAGTAGCGGAATCAGAGAGGGCTTTTCTTATCGTTGATCGATGCACAGCAATCCTTTCCTTGAGCATCCTTGAGATCTTTCCAACATAGATCAAGCCGCAAGGACACTTGATGATATAAATGACAAAACGAGATTGGCATTTTAAAAAGTCTACTATTTTAATTGAGTTTCCATTGTGGGGATGTGATAAGGGGCTGCCCAATATGAGAAACTGGCAGTTCATACACCCTTTACATTTATGGACTCTGGCGCCTTTGTGAGCCAAGTTGGAGCAATGGCATACTTATCCACAAGGTCTACTTTGGTAAGTGCATCCCCTATGCTACGACCTCTCCTATAACAAAAGACTGGTGGAGATTTAAAACTATTGCCTATCCGCTTATCATTGGTAAAAATGTGCCAGTTCTTCCTCACGCTTTGTTGAATGTGGCCGGAGGCGGTACTACTGTATATGTGGATATCACATTAAAGCGATCATCCGGTGTTTTAACCGATGGCTTCAATAGTTCATCTCGTGTGGGCATTTGGGCCTTCTCCAGTGCCTCTTCGATTTCAGGCTGGGCATAGCCTCTCTGGCGGAACCGTTCAGCCATCTTCTGGAGTGCAGCTTCCACATCACTCTGGTTGCTAGTGATTCGCCGTATGCGTAACATCTGTGAAAATGGAAGTCCTCTTTTTAATGGAGGCGGATGATGACTCGTCATATCCAGGAATGTATTTTTATCCATATCCTTAGTATGGATCCTGGTACAGAGTGTGTTACCGTTCTTATACACTGTTGTATCCAAAAACACTATCTCTGATGTGCTATGCTGAAATGTGAACCGAATAGTGGATGGTATTTGGTTTAAGTAGGATATAAATTCCATAAGGTCTACCTCAGAGCCATCCCACATCAGGAACACATCATCGATGAAGCGTGAATAATGTGCTATACATTCTGAATGAGGAGCATCATGTAATAGATGGGTGTGCTCATATGAATCCATAAAAATGTTGGCATAGGCTGGGGCTATATTCGACCCCATAGCCGTACCCATCAGCTGTAAATAATAGGATCTCTCAAAGCAGAAATAATTTTTGTGGAGTATAAGTTCAATAAGTGTCATTAAGAACTCCGATAGTGGTCCATCTGTTTGGCCAAGTTGACCCAGGTGATCCCTAATTGCCTCCATCCCCTCTAAGTGAGGTATGTTCGTATATTATCTTGAAACATCAAGCGTTACCAAGATAATGTCCGTAACATCAGATGTGAACATAGCCAGTTTATTAATAAAGTCTGTTGTGTCCCTAATGTACGATGACATATTCTGTAAAATGGGTTGAAGATGAAAATCAACAAATTGTGACAATGAATGACACAATGATCCCCTTGCGGATATGATTGGTCTACCCGAGGGGGATGTGCGGGACTTATGAATTTTGGGTAGAGTGTACAGTACTGGTATTATCAGATAATCCGCGAACAGGAATTTAGCTGTGTCCTCTGATATCCATCCATTATTGGTCCCCATTGTAATAATGGAGTCAATTTCCCGTTTAAATGAAAATGTAGGGTCTGCATCAAGTTTTTTGTAATGGTCCACATGGGCCAGTTGCCCCAAAATCTCTTTGCGATAGTATGCATAGGGCATCACTACAATGCCCCCGCCCATATCAGCTGGCTTGATAATAATATCCTTCCTACTGCCAAGGGATTTGAGCGCAAGGCGTTCAGCTCTAGATAAATTATCATAGCTAGTTTTATTATTCCTAACACGTTGCCTGGTATCTGTCTCAACCAAATCCATAAATGTGGAGATACTATGATTTGAGACAATGGGATCAAATGTGCTTTTTGGTCGAAAGTTTCTGGTACCTGATGTAATACTAGGTGATATGTTGATAATGCTAGACTCATCCGTTCTACTGAAAAAATCCTTAAGTTTCAACTGGCGTTGAAGCAACAATAGAAGAGTAGAGCAAAGGTGCACTGCAACTAGAAAAAAATCCTGAAGAAACAAATATCACGGGCAAACTCAAAAAATAAAACTGAGGATGTTTACTATAGAAACTCACAAGGAGATGAACATGACAAATGCACCAAAGCGTTTCATCCCGTGGGACTTTATCAAGGTGTATCAAGGTATAAACACCTTGATAAAGTCCCACGGGATGAAACGCATTGGTGCGTTTGTCATGTTCATCTCCTTGTGAGTTTATATATTAAACATCCTCAGTTTTATTTTTGGAGTTTGCCCGTGATATTTGTTTCTTCAGGATTTTTTCCAGTTGCAGTGCACCTTTGCTCTACTCTTCTATTGTTGCTTCTACACTTCAGGATTGCACGCAGAGGAACCACTATTCATCATTGGCGTTTTGGACTTCAGTATACCCCCAAGGGCAGCTAATGGGCAATAGCCCTTATACTATAACCTTTGACCCTGTATGGGAATGTTTATATTTTAAGAGGGGTGTGCATTGTTGACCACTTCTGCGGTAGTCGGGCTGACTGACCGCTAGGTCTTTATTTTGCCCCCCCTTAAATCTATATTATCCATATGAGCTTATGGACAGTTCATAGTGTTCCTATTTTGAATTATCTTCTCAATTATCATAGATGATTTTGTCTACACATGGATATTGAGCGTCATTCTTTACACTACTCCTCATCAACTGGCGTTGAAGCCTAAACATATCCACCTCCCACTCAAAAGGAAATTGACGGTTCGTGGGCACAAAAGAAAGTCCTTTAGTAAGTACTGAGACCACTCCTGGGGTAAGTGTGTAATCAGATAAGTTGAAAATTACCGATTCTGCGGCTTGCCTCTCACATTCTTTATCTTGGCTTGCCGTGGAAGAAAGCGTAGATTTCCGGCCGCCCCTTCGGATTGGTCCCCAGTGTCGGAGTCTGGTAACAGTAATTTTTTGTGGCCCACCTCGACCTGTGCCAAAAAGTATCGGAGGAAGTGGCCTCCTGTGGGTCTGACAGATCCATGTCACTTGTATTATAATGCGGCCCAGTGAATGCTGCCTTCCTTGATCTGGAGTAATTCCTCCTATGTCCTGGGCGGCCTTGTGTGGTATCACTGAGTTCTAGCAACCACTTATAGACCTTGCGTTCTTTATAGTCTGTAGTGACTTGCTTCAGTTTATTGCACTTATATTTGATGAGGCCAGCTCGATACTGGACAATTGGGGACTGTATTTTATCTGTCCAATTTGTTGAGGAATCCGATTCCAGGAGACTCCAGTGTCTCTCGTGGATACTGGCAATATCCTTCCTGATGTTTGTCAATTCTTTAGTAGATTGGTCAATAACCAGCAGAGTCAAGTCTAGTGAACACTTATTTAAGATAGCTATCCACTTCCTGCAGAATCCTGGATCGCTTCGGCCAATCGTGGGCTGATTCTTGATCCGACAACCATGTGGAATTAAGTTTTCTTTGTGGTAGTGAGATAATGTCACTGCATGCAAATAGAAATCTACATCCCTCTTCTTCAAACGGATAAGGTCATTATAGACATCTGTCAGCTTCTCTGGTCAAAAGACCGCGTCCACACACTCCGTGTATCTGATTTTTTCAACGTCTGCTTCCATGTAGCCCAACGTCTCATGAAAATTAGCAAAGATGTCAGCTGCTAATGATCCAGATATGTAAAACCATAGAATTCAAAGTGGGTGTACTTTCTTTTTCACACAACTGTGTGTGTATATATATAGCTTCATAATAGAATTTGAACAATTCGATAAAATATCATTCCAATCATGGGTAAAACTTTCATTAGTAAAAAAAAAATTGGGTTTCTTTTAGATTCTCAATCCTCTTGGAATCAGTTTGTCATCCAAATATTTTTGGAGTGAGACACTGTCCCACCAGTGTCTCATCTCATCTGTCAACAATTTCTTAAGCTTAAGAACTGACTCTTCATCTGAGTGCCATTATCTATGGGTATGACATAAAATGTGCAGCTTGGGGAAAGTAGCATGCCAGTACAGTATATTGGGAACCAGCAGCTAAAAATAGTGCAATTTGAATTCTGGGAAAACTCAAAATGTTAAATAATTGGAATTGCTGCTGTAAGGGGTATCAAAACATGTCCTTACATGAACTGCTATGCACCTAAAAAATAGCTGGATCAAGCTCTGTTACCCATTATCACATTTTAGTGATTTGTTTTTTCTTTGGGGTACATTGTGGCAGCACTCATAGACATCATTGCAACACTATTTTAAATCCGTTTTGCGCACCTTATACTTTTATCTTTTATTTATTTATAAATATATACTGCTGCGGCAGCTTTTATTCTAACAAATCACCGGTTTGTCCCTGGCTGGTTCCTGGAATGCGACGCTGTTCACCTGGCGCATGCCGCATTCACCTTGCGTTCCCAGCCACGGGTCATGCCTGGCTGATGCGTTTATTGATAATGGTTTGGATTTTAATAGGCTGCAATGCTTCGCGTGTCCGCCAGATGGCAGAAATTCATGAATTGTAATGCGCCGAATCAGTAATGTGTCGGCTTGCAGGTGTTTCGTTTAAAAAAGATACTGTACCACAGTGTGCCATTGTAACTTGGCCTTGGCCTTGAGACTGAAGGAAGAGTTGCAAAAATGTATCAATTTAGGCTTTTCATATTAAAGAAAGACAAAGACCAGTTTCAGTTACAGTATTCTCCAGAGACCCGCCCGCCATGAGTGTTCAAGTGCAGCCCGCTTTCCAAAAACCCGACAGAAGTTACGCGTATTTGATATGGGCCGCGATTAATGCAACAGATGATAAGATGGCAACAGTTGCTCAAATTTATCAGTATTTTATCGAAAACTATGACTTTTACAAATTTTCGCCAACTCCTCATACGTGGAAGAGTGCAGTAAGGAAAAGGTTATGTAGCGATCCCTTTTTTCACCGTATTGAGCCCCAATTTGTTGGAGGGTATTGGTGTGTGTCACCGGATTTTTCCCGTATCTATGATCATGGAGGCAGCAAAAGGCGAAGGGTCGTGTTAAAACCAACTAAGAAGCGACAGTCGCTGCCAAGCAATGCACCAGCACCAGCACCAGCACCGGCTTCCAATTACGGTCCCACCATCAGTGACAACCCTGAGCCTGAGCTGGATTTCGCGTGCAGTTTTGATGAAGCTTGCATGTACCTAAGCGATTTCCAGCCTCACCTGCTGACTACAGGTGGACTAGTCCCGCTGCCAACTATCGACGTGGATGATGAAGAAAGCTGGACTGGCAGTAGACCGGCGCCGGCACCAGCTGATTGGGAAATTCTATGGTGAGTACTGTATTGTTGCCGTATTATTTTGGTGGGGCTGGCTGGGTACTTCTTTAGGGGGCTGACCATTACTGTACATTAAAACTTTTCTTTTTGTTTTTCCTCAGAAAAGAAAATGGCTAATGGGGGGATTTCGATGGATAATATTGTACTGTATACTGATGTTTTCCGGCCGTACAGTATACTGTGTAATAAATCCGAATAAATAAAACTATGCATTTATTGTACATGTTCAGTATCGTTTCATTATGTGTCTTCTACAGTATACTGTACAGTGGTATACAGTGCCTAACATCTATTAGCAAAAATAATTTTATTTCTGGGTGCCCTAGAACAGAAGTTCCCACGCCAATTGGCCGTGAACTTGACCGAGGCCCTAAGTAGTTCCCACGCCAATTGCCCGAATATAATTTAAAATAACCCGTTCTGTGGGTTTGAGCGGGTTGAAATTTGCCTGGTCCTCATGCGGAAGGACCCTTGCCATAGTGGCAAAATATCAGCCTTGCACGACCCCCGGAACCGAAGATACCAAAAGACAGTTTAAAAGCACATTACCAAAGTGGCTTTTTTTCTGCCATGCAAGTCAATGGCAGAAACCTGAACTTTACCATTACCCTGACTCCGTTCTGTTGCCACGAGAGGGTCGCAATTTGCCATGCAATCCTGCCGCAACTAGGACTACATGGTGACCGAATCTGAGCCCTCTAGGTTGAACAGAACCGGAGTTGTGGGTTCCAGGTTTCTGCTCATTCTGACTTAGCCGGTTCAAAGCTTTCTCCGCCATTACGCTCAATGGTAGGACCCTCCTCGCCGGCGTGACCCTTTCTCGTCGCCATTACTGGTCGGACCCTGTTGAGGTCAAGTGAGAGGTTCCTAACATCTAGGGGCAAAATGAATTTTATTTCTAGGTGCCCTAGAACAGACGTTCCCACGCCAATTGACCTAGTTCCCACGCCAATTGCACGCTCATTGCTCTTTTTTTACAATGTTGCCGATCTTGCGGCTTTGCTGTCAGGCAGTAAAAAAACAGTGCAGCAAGCCTCTACATTTGTTATACTGTCAAAGGAGCAAATGGAAACAATGTGAGGCAATTCAACATGTTCTTTTATTGGTGGAGTCAGTACAAAAACATTTATTTACAAATACTGTACAATGTTGAAACATTTAAAGTGCACAGCAATTCAAAACATCAACACACAATAATACATACTGCAGCCTTTATTAAATTCTTCTGGCAGATTGAAATCGGAGAAACATTTACAAAACATTTGTAAAACATGGAGATACATGAAAAATGGATGTTTATACTGTATGAATATTAATTTATAATACAGTATATATGCAGTATATATATATATATATATATATATATATATATATATATATATATATATATATATATATATATATATACTGTATATAAAATCTACTGTTTGTTTTTGGTGCATGGGGCACAGGGAGTTTAAAGTGACTTGCTTTAATGTACTGTATTTGGGGGTTGTCTTTGGGGGTTTATTCATCAAATTATTATGATGAACTGCCTTTTGAAATTACAGTGCTGTTAACTATTTCAGCCACACACCTCCACAGTTTTTAATCCCTCCCTAGCCAAGCGTCAATCGGCTGAGTCACCCTATCCTACCAACCCCCTCTCTCCACTGGGTCGTTAATCTTCTGCATATTGCCATTGTGTTCTTAATCCACCCATAGCCGAGCTACAAAGACTCAGTACGCCTGCGTCTAATCACACCATCCCCCTCCCCCAACCCTTAGAGGCCTGTTTTGTTAACGGTAACGCTTTGGAAAATCCCCTCTCGAATTTGAAATGTAAATCTGATGTGCATAGCACTGTGAGAATTGAGAGTAAACTGATACTGTATTTCATCAGGGTGTGAAAACATTTGTCAGTCAGTATGGTTTACAGTCACATGTTTTAAATACAATACAGTACATTCTTTAATATCTTTAAAATAAAAATATATAAATATATAAATATAATTTAAAATAATCCGTTCTGTGGGTCTGAGCGGGTTGAAATTTGCCTGGTCCTCATGCGGAAGGACCCTTGCCATAGTGGCAAAATATCAGCCTTGCACGACCCCCGGAACCGGAGATACCAAAAGACAGTTTAAAAGCACATTACCAAAGTGGCTTTTTTTCTGCCATTCAAGTCAATGGCAGAAACCTGAACTTTAACATTACACTGACTCCGTTCTGTTGCCACGAGAGGGTCGCAATTTGCCATGCAATCCTGCCGCAACTAGGACTACATGGTGACCGAATCTGAGCCCTCTAGGTTGAACAGAACTGGAGTTGTGGGTTCCAGGTTTCTGCTCATTCTGACTTAGCCGGTTCAATGCTTTCTCTGCCATTACACTCAATGGTAGGACCCTCCTCGCCGGCGTGACCCTTTCTCGCCGCCATTACTGGTCGAACCCTGTTGGGGTCAAGTGAGGGGGTTCCTAACATCTAGGGGCAAAATGAATTTTATCTCTAGGTGCCCTGGAACAGAAGTTCCCATGCCAATTGACCTAGTTCCCACGCCAATTGCCCTAGTTCCCACGCCAATTGCGCGACCAGGCAGTAAAAAAACATGAAGATTCCCAAGTGAGTTCGTTCCATGTTGCCCTTAATACAATATAGTATAGTCATAGGATGTTTCTTCTACCGGTCACCTGCTGGTGTCATTGACATTTCCTTACTACATGGTCTGTGGGATTGTCATTACCGGGCTACATTCCTAGAGACACTATATATATATATATTCATTCAAGGGTTGTTTTCCTGTTATATACTTATCTGGCTTAAGTATTGTCTTGAGAGCACCACACACATTTTTTTCGATAGTAAAAAAACAGTGCAGCAAGCCTCGACATTTGTTAGTCTGTATTTTGTTATACAGTACTATCAAAGGAGCAAATGGAAACAATGCACAGTACAGTAAGACAAATCAACATGTTCTTTTATTGGTGCAGTCAGTTCAAAAACATTTATTTACAAATACAGTACAATGTTGAAGCATTTTAAGTAACATCTCCTTTATTAAAGAAACACAGTACTGTATACAGTACAGTGGGATGGTGCGCAACACTGTCAGTCAGACCTGCACCAGTTTAGTCCTAGAGGGCAGCAAACAGGGCAGGTTTTCAGGGCAACATTGAAAACCATGCCTGTTTGCGGCCCTCAGGGACTGGAGTTGTGCATGTCCTGTGTAAAAAAACACACAACAACATCTCCTTTGTTTAAGTACAGCGGGTACTGTAGGGCAAAACATGTACAGTACAATACAGTTCAGCACAACAGTATGGTCTCACTGAAAGTCCTCCACATTGTCCATCAATGGCCGATTCCTTGCATGGCGCAAAACGCCATTAATGCAGTCTCTAATGCCTTTCATTACAGGATCTGTAACTGCATAAAAGCGCCGCATTTCTTCCACAATGTTTTTCCTTAAATTGACAGGAAGCGCCTTTTTAACGCGATTTCCTTCGTAGTTCACTTTGAACACCCACTCGCAGTACAACGTGTAGGGAACATGGTGCTTAAAAATGATCAAGGCATACTTGTGGGGTACACCAGCACTCTTCACCCTATACTTCTCCCTGAGCGCCGGTGGCAGATCACACAGGGTGATGTCGGGCACTGTTTCGATGCGAGCGGGTGTCGTTCTTTTGGGAATGGATGTGCTTGAGGCGACGGGCGATGGTAGGTTGTCTGGGAGGAAGCTTTCCTCCGGTCGTGGTCGCCGGGTTGTCTCCTGGCGTGGTCTTGACGGGGTTGTCATGTCCTCCTCAACGGCATACATGTACACTACATCTTCTGGTGGAGGGGGTGTGCTTGGTGATGGAAGGGGGTCGAAGGTCCCATTCAACACATCCATGTCACCCCCCTGCTCCGGCGTCGGGGAAACAGGTGCATTAGCACCGAGCAAATAATGTATGCCCGCAATGTCAGCCTCTATCTTCTCCATCCGTTGATCCATCCGTTGTTCCATTTGTAGCATCCGTTGCTCCACATTTAACATGGTCTCCAGAAGCAGATCTATCTTTGCCAGCACAATAGAATTCCCGGGGAGATCCACACTTATCCCATTCAGCATCCGGTCTAACGAGCTGCTTCTTGTGCCTGGCGTCTGGACATCTGGGGGGATGGGTGCAATGGAGGATGAGATGGGAGTTCCATGGACAGAAGCGGCATCGATGGAGAGTGGAGGAGGTGACCTGTGGATACCCGGTAGAGGAGAAGCGGCAGCGTCGTCGAAGAGGGATGGAGAAAGTGACCTTTGGATTTCCGGGCGAGAAGCAGAGTCGTCTAAGCGCAAAGGAGACAGTGACCCGTGGATTTCAGAGGTGGCAGCGTCGTCAGATGGAGCCGGAGAAGATGGGGGTGGAGAAGACGGGCTGTAGTTTTCAGGGACAGCTACAGCAGAGTCGTCGAAGCATATGGGAGGAAGTGGTCTGCGGATTCGATGGGTTGGCTGCCAATCGTTTTGTGTCGAGAGTACATCACCGTATATTTTCTTCACATAATGAGGCTTACGTCTAAGAAAACCCTTAACCTTTGGGGTCAGCAGAAGGTTTTCTTAATTGGCCTTAGCCTGTCGCTTTGCCCTTGGCGTGGAAACGGCAACCGCCTTTCGCTTTTTCTGCATGACAGGCACGGCAGAGGTGAGTGGAAGCAGGTGGCACAATGCAGTACAGTATCTGGACAAGGGCAAGTTCAGATAAAGATCATGGAGTGGTGGGCTATGCAAAGTGTGTGACATTTTATGCATGGCGACCAGGTACAGGTGTTGAAAGTGGGCGTACTCTAATGTGAGTCATTACCGTATAAATACACCATCCATTTTGTGGATTGACTGCACATAGAATACACATCGACTAAACATCGAATATACATTCTTGTGTTTGTATTTCTTTCTACTCGCAGCAATGCCTGTTAGAAAGATTTCAAAGGATCTCAGCATGCGAATTAAGGAGATGTACACGAGCGGACACCGAATTGCTGCTATCCAATGCTGGTTAGCTACTTCTGGCCTAGTTGTGCCATCAAACACCGTGAGCTATCATGCATAGGGAAAAACCAGAGACCGGAAAAGGGCACCAAGGGTAACTAACGCGTAAGTAAATTTATAAAACTTAACAAAAAAAAAATATAGAAAACTGTACGTACTGTACTGTTCATACAGTACAGTACATCTACAGTACAGTTCTGTATCTACTGTAATACTGTTGTTATTTCTGTTGATTTATATTACAACATAGTTTGTCTATTTATATTTATAGTACAGCAGTATACATTTTTTGTATATTTCAATTAATCTTACAACGGTACATATAGGATGTATATTTATATTTATATTACAACAGTATATTTATTTTGTATATTTATATTTATAGTACAACAGTATATATATTTTGTCTATTTATATTTATAGTACAGCAGTATACAATTTTTGTATATTTCAATTAATCTTACAACGATATATATAGGATGTATATTTATATTTATATTACAACAGTATATTTATTTTGTATATTTATATTTATAGTACAACAGTATATATATTTTGTCTATTTATATTTATAGTACAGCAGTATACATTTTTTGTATATTTCAATTAATCTTACAACGGTATATATAGGATGTATATTTATATTTATAGTACAGCAGTATATTTATTTTGTATATTTATATTTATAGTACAACAGTATACATTTTTTGTATATTTATATTTACTGTATATTACAACATTACATTTATATACATTTTATATTGCTGCATATTAATAAAACAATATAATTTCTTTACATTGTAGGGAGACAACTCTTCTGGTGGACAAAATAAGTGAGGAGAATGATGAGAGGAGTGCATTCAGGGTTAAAAACACTCTGCAGGAAAAGCACAATCTGACTGTATCCGAGAGCAGCATAAAGAAGATGAGACGCAGCATTGGATGGAAATATGGACATGTGAGGTTAGTACTGGACAGTACAGGAGGTAAAAGTGTTGTTTCGCAAACTGTACTGCACTGTGCCGCTAACATTTTTTATTCCTTGTCATTACAGAGCGTACCCCATGATACGGGACGCAAACAAAATCAAAAGAGTGCTCCAGGCCCAGGCATGGATCGACAGCGGGGAGACTTTCCAGGATTGCATCTTCACTGATGAGTCTACTGTGTCGCTGGAGAGATTTGCAAGATTTGCGTTCCACAAAAAAGGCCGCGTATTTTTGAAGCCGCGGCCAAAACACCCTGTGAAGCTGCATGTGTGGGGTGCCATATCTAGGCGTGGACCGGGATGCATTGTCATCTTTGAAGGTAAAATTTATCAAATATAATGTCGCCTAATGCACTATACTTGACTAGTGTTGCCTCACCGTATGCACTGTACTGTACTATTGTGCAGTTTTTTGAGCACTTTTCTTTTCTTGCTGTAGGAATCATGAATAAAGCTTTCTTCCAAGACAACATTGTGCCCGAGATAGTGCAATACATCACACGCGAGTTCCCCAATGGTCACCGCTTCTACCAGGACAATGATCCCAAGCACACCGCGTCAACGGCGCATATCCTTGAGCACGGCATCAACTGGGTGAAGACGCCAGAGGAGTAAGTGCAGTAGACCGTGTCCCATTTTTATTCCCCACTGTTTTTAGCTCTTAAACCAATTGTCCTTTCTTTCCAATGACAGATCGCCAGACTTCAATCCGATCGAAATTGTCTGGCATCAGCTGAAGTACCATATCCGGAAAGTGGTGAAACCCTCCAAAAAGGTAGAGTTGTTGAAAGGCATAATGAGTTTTTGGAACGATGTACTCACCGTGGAACTCTGCAATAAATATATAGACCATATTGCCACTGTGTTGCTCATTGTCATCGCGCATCAGGAAAGTAGTACTGTGCTGTAGTATTGTAAGTACTGTATGATACAGGTAAGTATAGCACAGATTTTTTCTTTCCAGATAGTAAGAGTATACAGTAGTTAGTTTTTTCTTTACAGAGAGAGCAGCACCAGCCATCAGGTTACAGTACATAGAATTTAACAGTAGTCAGAGTATACAGTAGTTCAAGTATACAGTAGACTAGTTTGACAGTACTACAGTAACTACCTACTAACTGCTCCATTTTTTTCTTTCCAGAGAAAGCTGCACCAGCCACCTACAGTAATTCTGCCATAATATAGTACAGTACGCACATACAGTACAGTACAGTACAGTAACTGCACTAATTTTTTGTTTTCTTGTCGTTCCAGGAAAAAGGGTGGCCTAGGGGGAGATGGGGGCGTTGTGTCCAGTCAAATCTGCTTGTACAGTCAAATGTACAGTATATAAACAGCAGTAATGATGTACACAAAACCTCTCCTCTCTCAATGAACTACTGTACTGCAGACAGAATGAGGAAAAGATAAAGACGGAAAAAATAATATTACTATACAGTATATAGTATATATATTATACAGTACATTTCAGTGCTGTATATAGTATTAAATAATATTCTTATAAATGTGCATTACTCATGTTTCCCCATGTTTTACAAATGTTTTCCAAACGGTTATCCAATTTCAAGCTGCCAAAAGAACTTAATAAAGACTGCATTATGTATTATTCCTGATTATTTTTATATTTGTATTTTTTGGTTCCTGATAAAATAAAATAAATATTAATTCACTTTCCTGCGAATCATAATTATTGACAGCCACCCCTACAGTGCACCAATGAATAAGAATGTTTTGTAAATGTTTCTGCGATTCAACCCGCTCAGACCCACAGAACGGATTATTTTAAATTATATTTATATATTTTTATTTTAAAGATATTAAAGAATGTACTGTATTGTATTTAAAACATGTGACTGTAAACCATACTGACTGACAAATGTTTTCACACCCTGATGAAATACAGTATCAGTTTACTCTCAATTCTCACAGTGCTGTGCACATCAGATTTACATTTCAAATTTGAGAGGGGATTTTCCAAAGCGTTACCGTTAACAAAACAGGCCTCTAAGGGTTGGGGGAGGGTGATGGTGTGATTAGACGCAGGCGTACTGAGTCTTTGTAGCTCGGCTATGGGTGGATTAAGAACACAATGGCAATATGCAGAAGATTAACGACCCAGTGGAGAGAGGGGGTTGGTAGGATAGGGTGACTCAGCCGATTGACGCTTGGCTAGGGAGGGATTAAAAACTGTGGAGGTGTGTGGCTGAAATAGTTAACAGCACTGTAATTTCAAAAGGCAGTTTATCATAATAATTTGATGAATAAACCCCCAAAGACAACCCCCAAATACAGTACATAAAAAGCAAGTCACTTTAACTCCCTGTGCCCCATGCACCAAAAACAAACAGTAGATTTTATATACAGTATATATATATACTGCATATATACTGTATTATAAATTAATATTCATACAGTATAAACGTCCATTTTTCATGTATCTCCATGTTTTACAAATGTTTTGTAAATGGTTCTCCGATTTCAATCTGCCAGAAGAATTTAATAAAGGCTGCAGTATGTATTATTGTGTGTTGATGGTTAGAATTGCTGTGCACTTTAAATGTTTCAACATTGTACAGTATTTGTAAATAAATGTTTTTGTACTGACTCCACCAATAAAAGAACATGTTGAATTGCCTCACATTGTTTCCATTTGCTCCTTTGACAGTATAACAAATGTAGAGGCTTGCTGCACTGTTTTTTTACTGCCTGACCGCAAAGCCGCAAGATCGGCAACATTGCAAATAAAGAGCAATGAGCGCGCAATTGGCGTGGGAACTAGGTCAATTGGCGTGGGAACGTCTGTTCTAGGGCACCTAGAAATAAAATTCATTTTGCCCCTAGATGTTAGTAACCCCTCACTTGACCCCAACAGGGTCCGACCAGTAATGGCGGCGAGAAAGGGTCACACCGGCGAGGAGGGTCCTACCATTGAGCGTAATGGCGGAGAAAGCTTTGAACCGGCTAAGTCAGAATGAGCAGAAACCTGGAACCCACAACTCCGGTTCTGTTCAACCTAGAGGGCTCAGATTCGGTCACCATGTAGTCCTAGTTGCGGCAGGATTGCATGGCAAATTGCAACCCTCTTGTGGCAACAGAACGGAGTCAGGGTAATGGTAAAGTTCAGGTTTCTGCCATTGACTTGCATGGCAGAAAAAAAGCCACTTTGGTAATGTGCTTTTAAACTGTCTTTTGGTATCTCCGGTTCCGGGGGTCGTGCAAGGCTGATATTTTGCCACTATGGCAAGGGTCCTTCCGCATGAGGACCAGGCGAATTTCAACCCGCTCAGACCCACAGAACGGATTATTTTAAATTATATTCACGCAATTGGCGTGGGAACTACTTAGGACCTCGGTCAAGTTCACAGACAATTGGCGTGGGAACTTCTGTTCTAGGGCACCTAGAAATAAATTCATTTTGCCCCCAGATGTTAGGAACCCCCTCACTTCACCCCAACAGGGCCCATGCATGTACAGTACTGTACTTTAAAAATAAATTAAATATGCAATTTTACTATTACTGCGCGCGCACGCATAGACTGTGTAGGTTGAACTGCGAAGGTATTAGACTTCAAAGACAACAGCTCGCAAACGCCCCCATGCGTTTTTACACGGCATTGCAGAATTGCAGACAGCGGGAATAAAATGCTTAAATCACGGCGCGAAAATAATGCAATACACTCCGGGCGAAAACGACACAAAACCGCACATAACCGGGATAATCTTAAATTCGCGGAGCTAGCCGAGTTAGAATAAAGTTGGTCGCCACTGTATAAATAATAGAAAAAAGTATAAGGTGCGCAAAACGGATTTAAAATAGTGTTGCAATGATGTCTATGAGTGCTGCCACAATGTACCCCAAAGAAAAAACAAAGTACAAAAAAACACAAAAGGCGCAAATCAGAGACACAGGTGGATGGATATACAACACCTTACGGATAAATACGTGAACAAGTCCTATATTCGAATTCCACAACGAGATGGACCTATAAATGAAAAATAAACCAATATGGTGAAGTACGTTTATGAATAAAATTATTGCGCAAACAACAGAGGCTACTTACAATGTAGCAGAAATAACAGGCATATCAGTAAAATGATCCCCTGATGAAATCACTTGATGTGAAGAAATGTGGAGGGTGAATTGCTAGTGAGTGCAAGCAAACACCATACCTCTAAATTTGGGATTCAAAGACGCTGATGCTGACAGCTTACTCTCCACGGTTCCTGCTTTGGTTTACCCGGTCTTACCCATTACATGTGCGGATTGTTTCCGGAGGACACTAAGAGAAGCGACATAATTTCCTGCTGGACGGTGACTCAGGGGGGATCTGATCGTGTTCAGATTGTGTGCAGTGGAGAGGCGTGTGAGCAGAGCAACAGAGTTCCTGAGCTTGGTGCATGAGTATTACTCATAACATGCTCTTTTATTCATGTTGTTTGTGAGTTTAAATTGTTGGACTCTTTTTTGTTATATTAACTGACAATATTATACATATTGCACTAGGATCGGGCGCTCTCTTTTTGCCGTATATATATATATATATATATATATATATATAAAAACAAAAAAGAGCACAAACTCCATAGTGCGTAAATGTAAAAAATAACAATTTTATTAAAAACTGAACGACAATTGCCCACTCATATTCTGGAAGTAAAAATCAGGCATAGAGTGATGGATAAATAACACTGGACCGGCTGGTGCAATTCCGCTCCAGAGACAACAAACGAAACCCATGTCAATCCTCTGCAGCCTGGACAAGATGCGATGAGATGGAAGATGTATATAGTGTTGACTGACCACACAATGGTTAAGTTCAATGTCTGTGATAAAAGTTCTGGAGACACACACGCTCCGATGCAGCTCTAGCAGCTCGTGAAGGGTTTCCGAAACAGCATTGACTATGCAGGGAAAACTGGCCCGCTCCTCATGTCGGTGGGGAATCCTCACCTCAGCCTTGTACTGTGTCTCAGAGCGTGATGACGTAAGCCCTGTGAAGGAAATCCTGGAGACACAGCCGCTCTTATATAGCTCTGGCAGCCTGTAAAAGATTTCAATATGTCACCGGCTATGCAGGGAACGCTAGCACCCTACTTGTATAGGTGGGGAATCCTTTCATAAGCCTTAACCGGTGTCACATTGAGTTATGACAAGTAACCCTACAGTATCTTTAAATTCTTTTAACGCATTCTGTATAGTCTGTATTTCTTTTAGTTTATCTTCTCTAAATTGAATGAGCAGCTTCATTAGAGAATTTGAACAATTCGATAAAATATCATTCCAATCATGGGTAAAACTTTCATTAGTAAAAAAAAGTGGGTTTCTTTTGGATTCTCAATCCTCTTGGAATCAGTTTTTCATCCAAATACTTTTGGAGTGAAACACTGTCCCACCAGTGTCTCATCTCATCTGTCAACAATTTCTTAAGCTTAAGAACTGACTCTTCATCTGAGTGCCATTATCTATGGGTATGACATAAAATGTGCAGCTTGGGGAAAGTAGCATGCCAGTACAGCATATTGGGAACCAGCAGCTAAAAATAGTGCAATTTGAATTCTGGGAAAAACTCAAAATGTTAAATAATTGGAATTGCTGCTGTAAGGGGTATCAAAACATGTCCTTACATGAACTGCTATGCACCTAAAAAGCAGCTGGATCAAGCTCTGTTACCCATTATCACATTTTAGTGATTTTCTTCTACAGTGTTTTTCTTTTTTATTTCTAAGCTCTATTTTTGTACTGTAAGTTCCAGTATTATTCTGAAGGAATGTATATGATGTAGGTATCAATTTTCTTGTATAAAATTTGCAAATTCACACTTTCTGTGCTTTCTCCCATTTTTTTTCTTTGATTAATCTGCTTCTCTTTTTAAACTTTTGGACACTTTAATAAGTTACTCCCACATTTAATGGTTACATTTTTAGTGTTAAAAAGCTGCAGTACATGCTAAAGTTGCTGCATAAGAGAGATATAAGAGCATCAGGTGGTATCCCATTAAATTCTGTTGAAGAGATCTGCATATTTTCTTCCTGCTTCATGGTTTCTTACTCATTATAAGTGTATCTACAGTAGCCTGTGTCAGAAAAAAAATGTATCCTGGTTACAACATAAGTGATTTATCACTCTCACAAGGAAGGCTATCAGGAGGGTAGATAAAGTTAGATTGCAAAAACACATAATAATCTCATAACCTCCCAACATTTATTTAGTTTGTAGGATATCATGACTTGTGACCTTCCACTACCAAGGTTAGTACAACATTTGAACAATATCGGATTATTTGTTGTCGTTCTCACCAACTATAAAACATGCTAGCCAAGTAACAGTTTTATCTTCAAACAAGCAATCATACTTCCCGCTGAAACTTTTCCAAGGACCTCTTGTCAAATATCTCTTTCAGAGATAAAAAGAAATAATAAAGTTGTGTGACAAGACATCAGAGGCAGTTTATGATGGAAGTAGCAATATTTAATCACTTGCAGAGAGCCTACTGAGATTGCTTTGGTATGCTGGTTTCAGAAGCAGAAAAAGAAAAAAAGAGATATCTGATGAGATTGCAAACAAACTGAATTGCTGCCAACCGAAGCTTTCACACAACAAATGATTACCAAACACAGGTTGTTATTTTTTTTCTGCTCACTTTGATCAGTCATTCGGTGTCTGTATATGAATGCTTCTTAAATTGCTGTGGCATTGTATTTTTGCAAATGCACTCCTAAATATGACACACAGACAAATATTGCAGTACTTAATATGCAGAAAGCAAAGAATTGGGCCGAGTAAAAGTCTCATTTAATTTTTCTGTCCTGTGCAATATCATTGCAAAACTTAGAAGATTTGAACTTCAAAATTACAAAGAGAGAACCTCTGTATAACATGTATCCCCCCTTAACTACCTATTTACTGATATAGCAGACGCTGCGAGGACACACACAACACCCCAGCGGGAGCAGGCGCCATTTCAAAGAATTAGCAGTGCACAAAAAAGGGCTTTGGCTACCAAGCTATTGTACCCACTGGCGCATATGCATACTGTACCCAGGCACAAGAATCAATATACGGTATCTTGTTTCACTCAAAATATATTTGCCGGTATACAACTACAGTATCGTCACTTCTTCAATATTCTTTTGATACTAATTAATAATTTCTCTAAATATGAAAAAAGTCTATCTATTTGCCATAGGTTGCATTATACATGCAATCTTACTTAAATATAAAGTGTTATTCCTCACTGCTACTGTACATCAAGAAGTTTAAAACTAATATGGCATCTGTACGATATTTGATGACTTTGAGCAGTTATGGGTTACTCTGAACTGAATATCAAACCAAGATTAATATTGTAATTTTTATATAGAGTTTTATATCTCTCCACAGTTGGAAGGCAAATAACATAATTTCATGGCATATTGACTTTTGTTGACAGTTTGTGACTTACAACTGATTGTTTACTTTGGAAGTTTTGAAAGTATAAACATTATTATATTGTCCCTGGGAAAAAGCTCAGTAACATTTGAATTACATAATAACTTTATGTTAAGATGTCTAATACAATTTGCAGTAATGGACTAGATCTATGATCAAGCAGCCCAAATGATGAATTTTCCATTTTTTATTCTCACCTCTTTTGTTATATTTGTTATTGTTATACAAAAACAACCTACAACTGCAAAAATGATATGCAAATTATATTACATGTTATGTTACATTTTGTTTGTAGAAAATATAAACAAACAGCATAAATTATCTTCTAAAATTCACACAAGTGTTTTTTGTGTATCACATAACACCAGAATTGAAATATATTCATTTATACAATTCCAAAACACTTACGAAAATCATTACTGACATTATACAAATAATACAAATATTATTAAAGGATTTAAACATAACCAAAACATTATATGTTGTGGATTACAGCTTTTTTTTTTTATACATGTCAGTATTATAGCTTCTTGGTATATAGACCAATAAATTATAACCTCTAAATAGTATTTATTCTACAACTCCTCTGAGCACCCAGTTTTTGCCTCACTCTATCAACTTCTTGACAGCTTGCTATATTTTTATGCACTAAACATCTTGCCTTTATGTTTTGGAATGTCACTGGAAAACTAAAGCCTATAAATCACCCCTCAATTCCCATAACACTTTAGTAAATTATTAAAAACATATCCTTTCTTAGATCAATGAGAATTATAAGCAGGCGGCCTGCAAGAAATACGCTATTAGTATGAACAGTGTCTCATGTTGCAATGATGACTTGTTTTTATTCTCTGAAATTTTGAAGCTGACATTTCTACATAGAATGTAAGTTTTTTTCATGAAAGATTATATAGTGTATATTCTTAGGACAACAAATCACCCAACATGTTTGAGCCTTTTATGAGATTCCATTTTGGAAGGTTTGAAGTATCATCTATAAAGTTCATACTTTATAATTGATGGTGAAGAACTTATTCAGTGCATGTGCTCCCACTGGGCATCTGCACGGGAGAATAAAGGTACTGTACAATATAGGCAAGAAGAGGAGGATTTTATGATGAACAGATGCAGCGGCCGTTATCCGATCATTTCTCGGAGCAGTTTTAGCAAAACCTGTTGTATTCCACATTCCATTCACTTGTTAATCTTTGGTGAAGGCTGTCAATCACACCTCTGTTTACCGTTGTTGATTTCCTTGATTACCTGGATTCTGATTTGTTTGGGTCAGTTCTACAGTACGCGTATCTCCCAGATGGCAAAAGTGAATCCCTTTGCATAGACTATACAGTGGATAGTGGGTAGTCAATGTGCAGGTGTTTAAAAACTAGATAATAACAGTGATCCATTGTAAATTGACCTTGGTCACTGAAGACGTTATCAAATTTAGGCATTTCATAATTAAAATCTCAAAACAGAATGTTGTGGTCATTATTCTACATTGTTATGCCTGAACAATTGCTGAATGAACATACACTGAACATCATGTCAAGTCCTTATACTAGACCAGAGTGCAGTTATGTATTTTTATTTTTTTCTGCAATTAATGCTGGAACGTGACTTTAAAGAAGGTGACTTTAGCAGAGATATATGCCTAAATCATTGACAAATATGATTTCTTCAAATTTTCACCAAATCAACGTGAGGGGAAGAATTCAATACGGCAAACTTTAACTATGAATGATTGCTTTTTTAGCTCAGCCTGTGAAGTACCAGAGGTTATTGGTCAGTACTCCCCAGCTTTTGCCGGTATGTTTGATCATGGCGACTTCAAAAGGAGACAAGTCAGGTTTAATCCATTTAAGACTTGTCCTTCCCGAACATGCAATGTTCCACCACCGGCATAGCAATTCGATAGCAATAACAGGCTGACCATCACTGAAAACCTGTTGAACCTCAATTCTTTGCTTCCTGGCCCTACCTGATTACCAGCTACAGCAGGCACCTGTCAACTTTAATGCAGACTACATGAGTGACTCCAGCTTGTTCGCATAAAACACCTCTGACATTGGGTCATCACCACCCGCTTGTCAAGGTTTATAATCAAGGTAAATATAATGTAGTATACAGTAGTAACTTTAATTGCCAATGACACTACATTATAGTGTATGCCTGCCAAAGCCCGCCAATGCTTGTACACATGCGCACTAGAGCGTAACTTGATGCATATGCACTACCGGTACTTACAGTATAGCATCATTTTTATTTCCAGAAAAGAAACATGCTAGTGGAATTCCCATTATGCTCTAAGAGAACGGGCAAAACGCTTCTAAATGTTAATGTAGTTGTTGCATTTTTGAACAGTCAGTGTGTCTCTCCAGAAACTCTTTATTCCTTTAACTAAGGCATCCTTGTTGGCCGGTTTCACAATCTTTCTTATATGATCCTTCAGCGCATGCCACACCAGTTCTATATTGTTCAAATCTGGTGATCTGGAATGGTAGGGGGAAAAAAATGGAGAATTGGTTTAAAAGATAAAAACAGTTTAAAATAATGAAAAAAAGTTACTGCATACTGGAGCACTTACTCCGGTGGCGTCTTAACCCAGTTGATTCCGCTTGCAAGAATATAGGCAGAAGAGGCGGTATGTTTAGGGTCATTGTCCTGGAAGAATCAAAGACCACCAGATGGGAAATCATGCCTAATGTATTTAACAATACAGGTGACAATTTGCTCTTGGAAGAATATGTTATCCATGACTCCTGGGTCAAGAGAAAAAAAAACGATTAAAATACTTTACAATATGGTACAAAATACACTACTACAGTGCATAACGTTACAGCATGTGACTTTGTGCATTACTGTACATTACCTTCAAATATCACTATGCATCTTGGTCCACATCTAGAGAAAGCAGCCCACACATGCATCTTTAGTGGGTGCTTGGGCCATGGATTCAGGGATATGCGTTTATTGCGAAATGAAAAACTGGCAAATCTCTCAAGAGCTAAAGTTGTTTCGTCAGAAAAGATAACACCCTGAAATTTTTCTCTACTTTAGATCCATGCCCGTGCATTAGGCACTCTTTTTATTTTGTTGGCCTCCTTTATCATAGGATAAGCTCTGTAATGACAAGGAAGAATTTTACAGGTACAATAAAACCACAATTTTACCTACTGTACAACACTTCACCTGTACTGTACCGGTACAGTGCACCACATTGGGTACAGCTCCATACAGTGCTGTAACAAGCAGCATTACACTTCCAAGACCAATGATATTGCATTATACTGCACTTTATTACAGTAAGACACTTACTTGATACTTCCATATGTCCATCCCAATTGGCATCTCATCAGTCTGATGCTATTCTCAGATGCTGTGATATGGTGACTCATCTCTAGAACCATCTTGACTGTTGCTGCACAGCGCTCATCATTAGCCTCACTGAGTTCATCAACCAGATGCTTTGCTGTCCTACAGTTTAAAGGAAAGAGAACAATTTTTTTAGGTCCAACAATAATTCCAAACAAATAAATGAAACATGCATGATTTGTTTGCAATAAAGAAGCTTTTAGAGTCATAATACAACAAAGAGAAAAATACATTTTATATTTTCTTCTAACATTAGATCAGTAATTTTTTTGCTCTAAAAGAATTGCAAAGAAAACTAGTTAAAAACAAAATGTATTTTGATATGCAAGAAGCTTTTAGATTAATAATAGCAGCAAGAGAAAAAAATACATTTTATGTTTGTTCTAAAATTAGGTCAGTAATTTGTTTGCTCTTAAAGAGTTGCAAAGAAAACAAGTAAACCAAAAAAAATGCATTTTGACAAGCAAGAAGCTTTTAGAGTAATACAGTAATTGCAGCAAGAAAATAAAAATACTTACTCTGTTGTGAGTGGGGTACTCCACTTTACACTTTTAGTCTGTCCATGGCCATGATAGCAGATAGTGATTTGTGTTAAATTGGGGCCCAAAGTAAGTACCCAGTGTTTGATCTGTACAATTCTGTGTCCTCTCTTGTACATATCCCGTATTCTCATGCTGAGATCCTTTGAAATAACTTTTCTCAGCATTGCTGTTTTAGAAAATAAAGCAAGCACAGAGGAATATATATTCGATGAGTATTCAATGTATATTCAATGTATATTCAATGTGCATTGAATTAACAGAAGTGATGGTGTACACTATTTATAATGGACCTCTTCAGGTAAAGTATATGCCCACTTTTAACACCTGTACCTTGTGTCCACGCCCGTCAACATATTCCACCAGCGACACAGTGCATGACAGGTGACACAAATTGCATAGCCTTCCACACGCTGATCTCTATCTGAATGATCTCTTGTCCAGATACTGTATTGTGCATTCCTCCACCTGCTTCCATGGATCAACTCCGATTCTACGGAATAAGGAACCTGCTTTCTACTGCTGTGTCGACCACGAGAAAGCGAAAGGCGGAAGCTGTTTCCAAGCCAAGCCTAAAACAAAGGTGCCTAAAGATAAGGTACCGAAGGCTCCAAAGGCAAATATCCTTGGCCATATGTTTGTGAAGAAGAAAATAGCCAAAGTCGTCGATGATGAAGTTGTTTGGACGGGCCGCTCCAGTACCCCTGCACCCACCGAAGCCGAATCGGATGTACCGGACTTTTCACTGCAATCACCCACCGCCACCGAATCCCAAACATCCGCCCGCTCTGACCCTTTGCCCACTGAAGCTCGTCCGGACACCCCCAGCTCAACTCCACCAGCACCCAGCCACGCCGATGCTTGTCCGGACACCCACAGACATGCTGAATGACCTCCCGCAGAGCATCCGGGAGAAATACAAGACCCGATGCTGTGGATACCCGCACAAATTTGCCCAGTTCATTTTTAAACACAACGTCAGTTTTGAGATGTCCAGCGAATGGAGCTAAAATATAAATTATGAAGGCAATAAGTACAAGAAGGGGCTTTCTGCAAATTTAAGGAGGCATGACATCAATGGCAATTTGAGGCATAAAAGGGCTCTTCCCTGGAGGTCCGACTTGCTGAAAGACTACATGTGCTAAATTTCTTTACAAATAAAGATGCACCATAAATGTTTTTTAATATAATAATAAAAAAAAAAGTCGATTGTTTTAAAATAATTTCATTGTTTAATGATTCTTTTCTATTTTGCATGTCTGGAGCTGGGCGAAGACAATGCACAGTAAATACCCCTCCCCCCATGGTGCAGGAAACTCTCTCAGCAATACTGCCAGGTAAGACACAGTGCTCAAATCCATGCATGCAATGTCCTTTCCCCCCAAACCTAATGTAAACTCATAGGCCTAATGTAAAGTGCTGTACCCTATGCCATGCATGCTTTGTCTCCCCATAACCCCCCAAAAAAACAAAAGATACTGTATAATAATGGACTGTACTGGCGTCATGGTTTAATAGTTTTTTCATGTGTAGTCACAATGTAGTCATAATGTACTGTTCCCCATGTCATGCCCTTTCTCCCCAAACCCCACAAGAATCTGGATTGCATAATGTACAATGTACGGTGCGATTGTTAATATAGAATATTGTATCTTTCTTTACAGACCAATATCTCCAAGAAGCACCAGCCAGTGCGAAGAAGAAAAAGACAAGATTGTAAAGTTTAAAGAAGAGGCGACATTATATTTTTCTATTATACTTTTTTCCTTTATTATCCTATACAAATAAAACTTTTAATTCGTTAAATATACTTTTTGGTATGTTCATGTTTTTTACTGTTTAGATACACACAGTTGTACTAAATGCATTTAAATATACTGTAAATACATATCTCATTGACATACAGTACAGTACTGTATACAGTATAACCATCATGCAAATAAGGTGCATTTACTGTTTAGATACATTTACAGTACAGTAGCACTATAATACTGTAATGTAATGTTGTAAAGGCATTTAAATATATATAAATATCTCATTGACATACTGTATATACAGTATAAATCTGGAAATTAAGTTGCTTTTAGTGTTTAAATACACTTACTGTAGTACTATAAGTAATGTACTAATGTCATTTAAATATAGTGTACTGTATCTAAATATATATTTGACATACCGTACACTATAAAAAACTTTAAAATATGTTGCATTTACTGTTTACATACACTTACATTATCACTATACATAATGTAATGTAAAGTTCTAAAGCCATTTAACTATATAAAAATGTCTCATTGACATACAGTACAGGTATGTGCAGTATACTACTGTATATAAATCTAGAAAATAAAAGTTGTTTTTACTAACTAGATACACTAACAGCAGTACTACTGTACAGACAGCAGATATTTAGAGACTACATGAGGAAATGCACTGTATCTTTCTGTACAGTAATTTTATTGGGAAGAAGGTCCATAATGACATGTATGCGGATAAATGTGATGACACACATATGCGTTTCAACAAGGTTCCTTTTTGACATACACACATGCGCGGAATAAACATTTTACATTCGGAAGAAGAAGCGACGTTGTATTTTTGTATTATTTATTTTATCTTTATTATCCTGTTCAAATAAAACATTTGATTTGTTAAAAATACTTTTTTGTCTGTTCAAATTTTTAATCTTCAAATTACAATTACCCACAATAAGTACTGTACGGGAATGAAACACAGGTTACATTGCAATTAGATTTTTAAGACAATAACTCGCGATCGCCCACTTTAGTTTCTCAATGGTATTGCAGACAACACTAAAATTCAATTTTCTGCACTCGATAAAAACACTAGTAAATTTGCATCTTAATGCAGGAAAATTTCAAGAAATCACACCCCAAGCCAAGATCCCGTGTGCCACGGGATTAAACCCGTAAAATGATCGGATAACGGCTGCTGCATCTGCAGATCAAAGATGTTGGTAAAGCTAAAAAGTAGTGTTCATAAACTGTATTATATGTGCACGTTATATAATCCCCCCTTAATGAAACGTTATATAACACCCCCGTAATGTAACCCCCCTTTGGGATTACTAGAGCCTAACTGTGTGGGCTCACACAGAGTAATGCCCCTTTCCTAGCACATGGTGTTGGGGTCTCAGCATACAGTAAGTTAAGCCCCACCCCTTTTTGCCTTGAGACGGATATGCTAGTCTATAAATACAAGGGAGATTCCCCTGGAAAGTGCAATCCCCATGTATAAAAAAAGGTTCAGCATCCCTTTTATTGTTTTCAGTTTAAAAAGCGTCCCAACAAGATGGTATTTCATTACTCCCAAGATATACAGAGAGACAGACTATGTCCAAATGGAGCTCCCCAAGCAGTAACTCTTACCCATAAGACCACATAGTGGCAGGTCACCTTGATCAATGAGGTAGTAGTACTAGGCAAGTCACGGACCCCAGACTCTTCCTAACGGGCCAAGATTGGGGGCAGCTAGGGAAGCTGTACAAACAGCCTACGCCAAGGACACTCAATTTGAAATACAAGATGACCTCTGTATATTAAATGTGACTGTACTTACAAGATAATAAAGCGGCTGTAATGAATGAATAAAGTTCCTGGTCCTCATCATTGCTTACTAATGCCCAGCCGCATGAAGCTAGTGCCATGAATAAGGTAATGCATCCTGAGCAGCACTAACACCAAAACTAATGTATACTCCCTTAGAGACGTGCAGGGAGGGTAACACATATTTGTTTAGCTTTGTAGGTAGTACTAATGGCAATATAGCTTTCACTCTGACATTCTTATAGCAAGGGTGGTCTTTCCTAACTACAGTAGATTCCATATACTAGGTAGGAATAGCAAAAAGGTCAAAGATGTCACTACTAATTCGGTACAATTAAGAACAAATGTAAATACGCTCACATTTATTTTACAACACGCAGTTAAAAGTGTAATGAATGAGTATCTTTTGTTGCATTTAATGATTGTTATCTTCCTGTTTTGCTGAGCACACTCAGTGCAATATTTGTGTTTGTGTGTTTCACCAGCTGACTGGCCTTAACAATAAACAATTTTCTCTCTATTTGTAACTGCGCAATCAAAATAAACTATTTCACATCATGTTTTTTTAAACATGTAATAATGTTTATTTTATACTGCTTTATATTTTTTGATATACTTATCCTTCTTTGTAGCTATCTAATAATAGCAGCATGAGATGCTATATAATAAAAAAAAGGGATGAGATAATCTGACATTTTATACGTTGTCTAGTTAAATTATAAAGTGGAATATTGTCTCTCTGACAACCTATTAGTCCAAACAAGTTGGGCTTTTTATTGCTGTGACGGTAGGGGCTAACCATGCTATATAATAAAGGTTAAGCCCTCTGGTTACCCCTGAACCGTGGGGTCCCTGGTAGCTCCATAAGCCAGGGACCATGGATAATACATGTGGAAAATAAAGTGACCCCTGCTTTTTTCTGTTTTCATGTTTGCTTAGCCCTAGAACTGTGAAATTTCATATGTGTCAGTATTAGGTGGGATATTTGGGGGGAAATGCAATCTGTTTGTTTGCAGGAGTTTGGTGGTCAAAGTTACCGTAGTTGTTTATTTCACCCCGGAGAGCAGGCATGATTTGCCGGTACATAGGGTGAATTACACCGGGGCTACCCAGTCTCCCCCAGACTCCTGGATTTCGAGCCCAAATATCCCCAATCCATTTCCCGTATAAGTATAAGGTTCCCCAAGTATATTCTTTATTAAAGTGTAATTTATAATGTGTTTTACATTTATTATAAGGCTCTATGCAGTTCGCCAGGGCATATGTTTAAGGTGCCAGCAAGTCTTAATAGAGTCTGTAGTTCAAAGAGGAGACGGGATGTTGTGAGGTGTCGGGGTGCTAAGTGGATGGGGCAGGGCAGAGTACTCAGTCTGGAGAACAGAGACCCCCTGTGGCGAGGATCCTCTGGTCTGCTAGACTTAGTGGAGCCTGCCCAGTATGTGGCAATGTGTTGACCTTGGGAAGCGGCAGAATGTCAGCTCGTTTCCCATTGCTCAATTCATATGTCCCACCATGGGGCATCCCGAGCCGGCTTGACATGCCCCCTCCTCTGACATTAGCCAAGAGACAGGCCCCTGTTTCTATTGGCTAGTGGGATAGGGTTCCCACGCTCTGATTGGTTGCTCTTCCTACTTCCATGCTAAGGATAGCTTAGCAGAGGGTATGTAAGGAGACGGCCGAGGCAGAGAACCAATGATTTTGTAGCTTGAGTCGATGAAGCTAGGGCGAGCTTTTCATAGTTGCTCTGTCCCAAATAGCAGAGCAACCAGCTTCGTTTTGAAGCTAGGAAAGTCTGCCCTGCAGAGACTAAGTAAGACACGAGGAGAATGAAGTGGTCAGGAGTTCCTTCTGAAAACAGTTCCAGGAGTATTGGGACTAGGTCCCGGTCAGGAGTTTCTGTGGAATCTCAGTCCAGGACATCTGGAACAAGGTTCCGATCAGGGTAAGCCCTTGCAAGCGGGCACACTGCACCTACCAAAGGCTAGATCTCTTACCCCAGACGCCAGTATTGTGAATATTTCTGTATTTTGTTGTATTTCCGAGGTTTTATCCAAATAAATCCCATTTTATTTCACTACTTTGTTTTGCATATTGACTGATCCCAGAAAAATAAACGTGTTAAAGGACCTGGTCTACCGTGACACTTGCTATTGCTGGCTTTGCAGTGTATAATAGTAAAAATACCATCTGATTCAAAGACATGTCCTTGGTCAATACTTGACCAATTATGTGCAGTCATTACTGCTTAGTGCAGCTTCAGAAAGCAAAAAAAAAATACTTTTCCTGACATGTAACAGCAGACCATTTAAAGTCCAGCAAAGTAATAATTGCATGTTGACACTGCAAAGATATGTAGCAAATGGTGGCTGGCATTGAGTCTTGGCATAGTTATGCTTGATCACCTTTTCACTTGTCTCAGTAAATTCAGTAAAACTTAACATTAAATAGAAATTGGCAATTAACGTACAACATGTCATTATTTATCCTGCTATGTAATTAACAAACTATTTTGTCAAATTTAAAATATCAACTTGGAACATTTTGCTTTGAGAACAATGTAACATAACTCAACTAATGTATCTCCTATCAAATCTTTTTCATTCATCCAGTTTACTTTTAATTTTTATCTACTGTAGGTGGAAATCTTCTTTAACAGTGCATCTATCCTTTACTTGCATGTCTTAAAAAGAACAAATGGATTAGCAATTCATTTGAACTATCCAAGAGGCAGGGATGAAAGAATTTCTCAGTTTAAATTTGTTGCTCATTAAGGCCCAGATAATGTCTCGTTAAGCATAAACGTGTACTGTAGTTTACATTTTAATAAAGCCGCATTAAGTAATTTTTATCATCTAGAAAGTACATTGTATTAACTATAAAGGGTGTTAGTGCTAATGATATGAAAAGGCGTCATTCCCACCAACAAAGCAAATCCAGAACGGGATACTACAATTAATGCACTTAACGAAATGTTGGTTAAATATGATAATCCTAAATATGGCAGATCCACTCCTTGAAATATGGGTTTTAGAGAGGAGGGAGAGAAGGAGAGAGAGACAAATCCTGGGTAAATTAAGCTAGTGTGATAACTTCATACAGACGGGACCATTAGTGAGATTGCAATGCATGCTAGGGTAACGCTGGATCCTATGACCACCATCACACATGCTAAGAGAAAGACGCTAAGGGATATTAAGCAGCAATAATGACTAACATTTCTGATTTATAACCATATTATTCACTAAATGTGGTCGAAAGCTGCTGCCTTTTTTTAATAATTAATCATTAACAGACTGTATATTATAACAGTGACATAAGTAAACTACCTCAGACTAATACAGAGGTATGTACAGTATGTATATATGTATCTATGTATATCTTTATTTATATAGCGCCATTTATGAACATATCGCTTCACAGCAGTAATACAAGTGACACAATAATATAACACATAATAGAAATAAGTACTTCAGACATGATAGTAACAATAGGAAAAGGTGTCACTGCCCCAAAGAGTTTACAATCTTAGGGCTGGGACCCGCTGCGCCCGGCGGCACGGGCGGCCGCGTGAGCATTCCCCACCAGCAGGGGAATCCTCCCGAGCAGATCCCAGTCCCCCTCGCTGCTGGCTCACTACGCACTGTGACGCGTCAGCCGCCAGGGGATGCAAGAAAATTGTGATCCCGAGCGGTGGCGCGTCACGTGGTGCGCTGATGAGCCAATCAGCGGCGGGAGCGGGAGCTGTCATCAGGCAGCTTCCTACACAAGAGGTGTGTGTGTTAGGATGCATGTTCCCTAACTATATCTCTGCCCTCATGCACAAGGTGTGACTGAAATCAATGACTCCTGAATGCAATTGTAAAGCAATACGGTCTTGTGTAACCCCTTCAGTGTTGCATGCAACTGTACGGAGCATTTGTGGCAGAAGGGAGCTGCTTACCTTACAGCAGCTCCCTCCTGCAGCCCGAGCCCGTGGAGGGAGGGGGGGAGTAGCGGGTCCCTCCGCTCAAACAACGCCTCCCCCTCCCACTCCCGCCCCCCTCCCGCTCCGGCTCCCGCTCCCTACAGACCGCATATCGTGGTCTGTGTCTGTCAGCACCCCGCCTGTCTGCAGTGCGGGCGCGCTGACTGAGGGAGCGGGGCCTTTGCCTAAGTGCTAATTAGGGAGAACTTACAGGGATAGTGGAGGGTGTTATTGTAAGGGTGTCTGCAAGCAGGGCCGCTAACAGAAATCGTGAGGCCCGGAAAAAACATTTTAAGCAGCCCCCCCCGTGTCGGCGGTATTGTCCGCTGCCCCCATTCCCCATTTCACACCTCACGAGCCCCTCTATTTCCCCCCCCTCTTCTCATGTATTTCTCTCACGTCTCACCCTCCCGCCTCGCATGTATTTCTCTCCCCTGCTTTTCACTCTTACTCCCTCTTTTCCTCACTCACCCCCTCTCCTCTCCCAACGTCAATTACCCCACGCTCACTCATTCCGTACCCCCCCACACACAATTCCCCCCACAAGATATATACCAAAAAACTTCCCACCCCAAAATATACACAACCCCCCCAATGCATACAAAAACCCCACCTACCCAATACATACAAATACCTACCCAATACATACATACATACATACATACATATACATACATACATACATACATATATATATATATACATACATAAATTTTATGAGTCATTACTGACACAAGTGAACTCTCTTCCCATGAGCGCTATAGGCCATGTCTGTACATACTGTGCTATATGTATGCACACACAGCTGTCTCTCACACATACCTACTCCTTGTTTTTCCATCCCTATACACCAATAGGGACCACATAGTATCCACATCAACTTTTAGTTTTGCTACTAACTCTCACATTTCCACACCCACCCACACCATGTATATCCGCTCCCACTCCACACACACCTTTTGTAAAGCACTGTATATACTGTGGGCTCTCCATTCATGTTAATTCACACTGATACACATACACACTCTTTCATCACTTGCTTTCAGGAACCTTTTGACACCTCCAGCCATAAATCACATCCACACCGGGGTAAGGACTAGCACAGATAACATTCCAATAGACACTGTTTACAGTATAGCTTTTGCTTGCTTCATTCATTGTAACATCGCCGGAAGAAGAGATCAGTGTATCTCGAAAGCTCGCACAAATAAAAGCATTTCGTTAGCCACAGAACGGTATCATCTATTTATTTTTTTATTATTGAAGCTCGGCTAACACGGTACTGATACCTCTACATGTACTGCTGCGGCAGAGTTTATTCGAGCATTTGCCCGTTCTCTGCCGCAGCAGTAGCCTGGCGTGCGCCCGAGAGTGACGGGCGCGCGCCGAAGCAGCGGAAGAGCGCCCTCCGATCGGGGCGCTCTCCCTACCGCTGCCGGGTCCGCCGGGTCCCCCGGAACCCCCTGCCCTCGGGGAGCCCCTGGACGCGCGTGCAGGGGGCGCACGCTCCCGATGACGCGTGACCGCGCGTCTATGACGCGCGGCACGCCGAGGGGCGGCCACTAGCAAGCCGGGAGATTTCCCGGCTTGCGGTACCGACCACACTCGGATAAAGTGTGTCGGTACTGTATATAAATTTATATATATATATATATATATATATATATATATATATATATAAAAATATATATATATATATATATATATATAAATAAACACAAAAAAGAAAACCTCTAAAAAGCACTCAGACAAGTATATGCAAAAATAGTAATGGTAATTTATTAAATCAAAAAATAATGAAAGACACAAACAGCTGACTGAAGAGCCTGCCTGGCTGAATAAATCAGAAAATCATACAGATAAACCAAAAAAAAAAACCCCACAAATGTACAATATTGTAAACCCAGCATGAATGATACAGTATCAAAAAAGTGAGTGATCACTTATGGGAACATAGTTCCCACAGTTAAGACAAAAGACCGGCCGGCCATAATCAATGATACTGAGCTGAAGGTAGTTGAATATTAACCCTTGAAAATTAAGCAAAATACAATGTTGTGTAGTAAATAACAGGTGTGCTATACCAATATGCAGGATATTAAATGACAGAAACCTGTAAGCCTGTTGCCATGACATAATACATATCATATGGAAACATGTTGAATAAGTACTTCAGTGACCCAAATACATATATCACAATGATGGAAAACAAAGGAAGATACTCAGCTCCTTATTGGCAAGGCAGTGCAGTCTCAGGCAAGCACAATCCACAAAAAACGATTTCCATGGATGGGAATTTTTTTTTTGTCCCAATAGTGTCAGCAGGCAGGGTCAGCAGCAGCAACAATTAAAAAAGTCCCACAACGCGTTTCGCCTGCTAAGGCTTCTTCACAGGTGGTACTGGAGCCATGGAGCAAGAACATTTACATAGGGCTGTGTATTATGACGTATTTCGCGCCAAAAAACCTACCACAAAGGTGCACATCATATACTTCCTGATTGAAGTGTCCATTTATTATGTAATTCAACTGGGTTCCAGCTAGGTGGCGCTGGTGATTCTCGTAATACATGCTGTATTCTCTATGCTCCTGAATGTAGAGCTGAATGACATCACGAAATCCCGCGAGACCAGTGGACCACATCCCGCTCATGTGCATTGCAGGCTGGTGACAGTATCAGCCATCTTTATTGAAGTATTGACTTAGCCCTCACTGAGATTAACTTCTCATATACAGGATCAGGGAAAATGATTCCTTGTGCATGCACAGTGTTTATCAAGGCTTTCAACAACCCCACAGTCAGCTGTTTGTGTCTTTCATTATTTTTTGATTTAATAAATTACCATTACTATTTTTGCATATACTTGTCTGAGTGCTTTTTAGAGGTTTTCTTTTTTGTGTTTATACATTTACCCTTTCCTCTAGAACCGCCTAGCAGTTAACGTGTTTTCTGTGATTTCTTTCACAGATTTACTTTTTCTGGTTAAGATAGGTTTAGACATTGCATATATTAATTGGTAGTTGATGCGGTATTCACCCCCTGTGTATGATATATATATATATATATATACACACACACACACACACACACACAAACCTTACTGGGAATTTGTGTGTTATATATATATATATATATATATATATATATATATATATATATATATATATATATAGATAACAGAGCAGATGGCACACAAATACAGATGAAGACAGGTGCTTAGTCCCATATGAATGGATATAATCAAAGGCTCCTTACCAGGCAGACCAGAGAATCCAGGGAATCCAAAGTAGGCACAGCAAGGAAGAGACAGCACACTTATTAGTGTTTTGTGCCTGCTTTACTAATACAATTCTTTTTGCTAATAAGTGTGCTGTCTCTTCCTTGCTGTGCCTACTTTGGATTCCCTGGATTCTCTGGTCTGCCTGGTAAGGAGCCTTTGATTATATATATATAGAAGAAGAAACAAAGGGTGTGAAACACCGCGTCGGGCTTGACTTTGTTTGTACTCCCCTTGGATCCCTTTCATCGGCTGCGAACTCTTTCTGCAACCATTATACAATATATTTTTTGCCTCTCCTACAACCCTAGGACTCCTAACAAGGACATTACACTCATGATTATCTGCAAGTATATATAATGACTTCCTTATTTCATTGGTGGTGATCTTATGTTACTTATTTGTTTGGTGACCTGGGTGATACTGTTTTTGGCAATTATTATAGTAGCAGTTAATAGTTCACAGCATATAGCTGTTGTAATAATATTTTGACCGGCTGGTCTTTATACAGTATGTCTCAGGAGGTTATTTCCATTTTTTCACCTGAGTAGTAAGATCCTGTTTTTTCTACATTTACCTAGGATCTTAGGATTACTCTGATACTTGTATATTTCCACAGTTGTTGTGATCCTTTGGGGATTGTTTTATATTTATATCTGTTTAGTTTTTTCCATGTCCATTAATAAACATTTTTTCATTATTATTGTTGCTTGAGTGCTTTCAGTGGGACACTTTTTTTTTCTTTCATATTTATTTATATATATATATATATATATATATATATATATATATATATATATATATATATATATATATATATATATATCTCCAATCCATATAAAAAATACCCCAAGCCCCCCAATCCATGTAGAAAATACCCCAAGCCCCCCAATCCATGTAAAAAATACCCCAAGCCACCTAATCCATGTAAAAAATACCCCAAGACCCCCAATCCATGTAAAAATACCCCAACACCCCCAATCCATGTAAAAATACCCAAACACCCCCAATACATATATATACAAATCCAACTTACCTTCGGGATGATCTCAGCCAGTCAGGCGTGTGGCTGCAGGGTGGGGGGGGGGGGGCGTGACATGCCAGTGGTGGTGGCAGTACTGCTGGGGAGGGGGGGCATGATGCTGCGGGGGGGGGCAGTACAGGAGTGTTCTGCAGCTGCGGGGGGTGTCTGGTGGCTGCGAGGGGTGGCTGGATGGCCCATCCTGCGGGGAAGGTGTGGCGGTGCTGCGAGGGGCCCGGCGGCTGGTCACAGCAGTTGCAGCCGGCCCCGCTGCAGGCACCCCACGTTGCTGCTCTCGTTGTGCTGAAGGGGTGGGGCTGATGCTGGCCCGATGCTGCAGGGGGAGGGGGCGGTGCCCCGATCCTGTGGCAGCAGGGGCTGGCGGTTTTAGCCCGGGGGCTGCGGGGGGAAAGTGGTGGGGTGGGGGGGGGATTAGGTGGCAGGGGCTGCAGGGGAGCCGGCGACTGGTCACAGCAGTTGCCGCTGGCCCCCTGAGACACCTGTATCCCTAAGCTGCTCCCTCTCACGTTCCGGCGCGCCGGAAGCATAAGCAAACCTACTTCCGGCGCTGCAAACTGGGAGACCCGGGGCCGGGTGCAGCTGTTTTTTTTTTTTAATAACTGGCGCCCGGTCGCAAAAGGGGGCCAGGGAGGCCTGGCCCCCCTCACCCACAGGGCCCAGAATACCAGTGCCCTTTGTCCCCCGCTGTTGGCGACCCTGTCTGCAAGTAGTCAAGGTCAGTGTATTCGAGATGTATACTATCAACCCATATGCTTCGTTAAAGAGGTGGGTTTTTTGAGGGTCTTAAAAGTGGAGAAAGAGGGTGCCAGTTGGATATTGAGGGGAAGGACATTCCAGAGGTGTGGGGCAGTGAGTGAGAAAGGTTTTAGGCGGGAGTTTCAGTGTAAATGGATAGTTGAGTAAATATACACGTTACATAGACCAAAAACATCCACTCACATGTAACAAATTAGGCCCACTAAATGCTTGCATACACCAAAAATGATTAGTACTTAATATAAATAACTTATGATTCTAACTTGAACACTATTACTATTGCTAATAGCACTAATACACTGTAGAGCCCATCTCACCTATTGTTTGCCTTAATAATCAAACATAGGGAGAATTCAGTCATGTCCCTACATCAGCGGTGCGCAAACTGGGGGGCACTTTATTTTCGGGGGGTAGGGGGGTCGGCAGTTATAGAGGTGCCACGCTCTCCCCCCAGGCATTTAAATGAAATGCCGGGGGACCGCGCAAGGCCTCTGTAATACACTTACCTTGCAACAACGTCAAATGACGCTGCGGGGTCACACGATGTAATGTTACCATGGCGATGTGACGTCACATGGCCCGCACGTCATTTGATGCTTGGGCCGAGCAGGGGGGGGGGGCATTAGGTGCCGAGTAGAGCACGCAGGGGTGCGCACGGGGAAACGTTTGCACACCCTTTTCCTATATAATAAAAAAGGTATCAATATTAGAGCAGGCAAATTGCATTGTAGGATAAAGAGTCCATAGAGTAAGAGGTTTTAGTAAAGTATAGAGTAATAATTTAAAGCATGGGTGCTATTCATCTGTAACACGTTACATAAGACTCCTAACAGACATCTCAAGCTCCTCACATCCCATTACTCAGGACCTATGGGTGCAGGACGATGACATCAGAAGCATGGAGAATGATTTCCTGAGTAGATACAGTATGGCCGTGGGGGAGGAGGTGGAGAAGGATTTAGTAGTGTCTCCAGTTGTATATATATCCCCTCAAACCTCCCTCTAAATAACTTTTGGCGAGATTCCTGTGCTGAAGAAGTACCACACCTAAGGTACACAGGGATATATACTAATGGTTATGCAAAGTATATTTAAATGAGTCACAAACGACACTTCCTAAAAAGATTTACATGTGAATCGTGTTTGGAAACTTAAGGCACCAAGTGACTAGAATGACTGGTATATAACCCAACAGAAGCAGAATCCACACAACCTCTGTTATTCAGGACAGTGGCTCTAGCTGTGTGAGCTAAATCACTTGATGGCTAGCACTACTGTCACAGCATAATGTTGAGCTCTACTTCTCACTGAGTGCTCATACCTGTACAAAGCACTTACTGTAACTTTCTTCTGGAATAGAGAACAATATCTAATAAGCAGCCTTTTTTCATGCAACACCTTCTGGCACGGGAAGACACGCTACACTCCATTTATTTGAATAGACTGTAATGTATTCTGGTCTCACTGTTTCGCGGTCTCGCAGTTGCTGACCTCTCCAAATTCCAGCTCAATGCATTTCGCCACTATTTCATCAGTAGCCATCTATCTGGTATCCAGAACGCATTTCTTATATACAGTACCCTTCAAAACAGATACAATTAAAACCCTTTGGTTACTTTAAACTAACTATTTAAAATGTCACAGATGACATTTGAATGCTTTTAACATACAACGTGGCTTTCAAGAATGCTTCTTTTCTACTCACCCTTGTTCCAATTGGATTATTAGAGAAAAGCACACAAACATAAACAACAGACATATCTAAACTCTTTTAAACATGGCCTGTAACTTGGGAAGCAGGGAGTCCCCGGACCTGAAATCAATACGGTTCAGCTCTGCAGACCACCAGCTACAATACTGTGCTATTAAAATAAAAGCCCTGCGATCGTCTGTTAGAGGCGGGCAGGTAGAGTGACTGATTAAGTCTATCTCTGACTGCGCATCTCTTACAGACAGGTGAAACCTGGTAGGATTCACACAGCGCATGTCCCATTCAAACACAGGGACTCCCGCTGTGTTAATCCGTTGGGCCATTAAATCTGCTGCGGACCATCTTAGGGGTATTTGAAGAATTGGCCAAGGTTTTGTCCTGTGAGTCGGTTGACAAGAGGCAATTGTTACTGTAGGTGGTAGTAACTAATCTAGCTGCTGATAGTATCTAAGCTAGAATATCTGTATAGACTCAGTGGTAACCAGAGTAACTCCTCTACGGTAAACAATTCCCAATTTAAATTAAGTGTATTAATGAGAACTCTCAATACTCTATGAGCCTGCATTAGAATATATAGTAGGAAAGCAGTTTGCCTATAATTAGCCCTGATAACATCATGTACTCCACCCTGTCCATGTAGATGTTTCTGTCAACATGTCACACCCTGATCAAATAATCCATCCGATCGTCAGTGTAATTGGCTGCTACACTTAGGTGCCATATACTCCCACACTGCATTTCTTACCTATGCCTCTATATGCTCCTCTTCTTCCATTACAAGATCCAGCAAATAGGAATAGTCATACCCATGAGACTTTATGCATTTTTGTATTATAACCCTATCAGCCCTACTGTTCTTAATAAGGTTATGACCACACACTTGCCCTGGCGGTACCAAGAATAATGGCTCCTCATGAGAGCCTTTGAAATTGGCTTCCTCCAGACCTGGAGAGGTTTAAAGCCCTATCTCATAATCTTTATTGTGGTTATGCATTATCTCTGCCTGCTGTTCTGGGGTATATTCTCCTTCCTCCCACCAGTGCTCCACTTTTCTACCCCTTTCGAGTGAAATCCATTTATGGAACATATGCCATAAACATAGGATCCCACCAGTTAATTAATGTATTCCCAACAGCAAACTAGGTAAATCATCACATACATTTGATTTACACATTTAGGATGACAGACATTATGGGGAACGGTGGTCGGAGTGATAAGGGCTTACTTCTCCACATAACCCTGAGACATTTATGGGGTCATCGGGGTGGTATGAGAGGTATTACCATTGGATTGGGCTGGCACTACGTTGTCCTGCTTCTTCGTGGAAGCAGCCATCTCCGACCTTGGAACAGATAGAGTGTCCTGGCTCTCAACCTTAACGGCTGAAACCTAGGAATGTCCCGGTCTCACATTTACCTTTTGGCAACCTCGGCCGATTGCCAGAAGCAGCTCCGCCATGTCGTCCTTATCAAGGATGTTGCGTCCGGGAGTCAGAGCCTCAGCAACTGCTTCCACAGCCGCAAGCTCTCGGGTCCTCTCTAGTTCCCAAGACCGCAGCAGGAACGGGTTGACCATAGTGCCACTCACCACCATATGATGAATCACTTTCCGGAGCCATTGGCAAAGATGAAAGGACCTCGGTAGCAGGAACGGTGGAAGTATCGGCCGGTAACTCTGCAGCTGCCACTCCCTCGCCGCTCTTCCATCTGGAAACAGGAATCGCAGTTGCCCCATGAGGGATGGCGCAGATGAATCTCGCAAAGACTTCTCCATACTGTACAATGGATGACATCCTGTAAATAGCCGGCTTGCTCCTGCACCATCAAGGTGAAAGAGAAGAACTGGCCCCCTCCATCACTGGCCAGCGTGGAGACAGGTAAGTAATGTTCTAATTCACAGGAAGGAGCAGTACTCACATATGTGGGATGAGGAAGGCTCTCTTTCTGGGTGTCAGCTCCTAAGGACTGTGCTCCTGAATCAGAACTCACATGGTAATGCTCTCTGAAGTAAATAATGGCTGGAGCACTTGAGTCAGGGTGAAATAGTTCATAGATCAAGTCCAAATATTCTTTCTTTGTGTTCACCGAGGAACTCTCCACAAGCAACTGTAGCTTGCAGATCAGTCTGATAAAGCTCCAATCTTCTCTAGGTTGGAGCATAGCAGAGGTCTTCATACATGGCAGAAAATAAGGCACGTCACATTGCTTTGCAACATGCTATAACCTCAAGGGCAGTCACATTGTGGGCACAACAATGGTAGAAAATCCTTTCCATTGGTCTGGAGGAGCAGGACTCCTCCTGGCAGCTCAAATCATTGGGTCATTTTCTCTGCCATGGTAAAGTGCGATGTAGCAGGGATAAGATTACACACAGCTCTGACCTGCTTTATCACCATGTGTACTTCTTGGGTGTGATAGCTGCATCCGGCTACACCCCACATGATGGCAATTGAATCTTTGTTTCCTCCCCCTGGTGGATCCAGGAGTCCCAGACACTCGAGAAAAGGCGCGGTTATGGCTTTCATGCCAAACAACACCTGTTTTGCAAGACATATTCTTTCAACTTGCAAATGCTGCACGTGGTTCTCCCGATTTTGGCGGGAAACGTTAATGTTCATCAGGATCCTCCTCAGGTGTCGATAAATGACTCTGGAGTGCCGGCATCAATGCACCAGGTTTATTGGAAACTGCATAACAGCATACATTACATGTCCCTCTCTGCAAGTATTCCAGCCCATGGGTACCATCCCTTCCCTGGGCAGGACAGGACTAGTCACCCCAGGGGCTTGAGGCCCCTAGGCTAGTCTAGACTTCCCTCATAGGCAAGGCAGGAACACAGCACTACACACAGGGTAGAACAGAACATTTTCAGACTCAACTACTGACAGACACAAGGATGGGAGCAATCTTTTATACCAGGGGTGTGCGCCACTCAGCAACTGGGCAGGACCACCAGAGTAAGCCCACCCCCGGCACCTCCCTGGAAACAGTAACAAAGTATTATTTGAAGGATGAGGCTCACATGCTAGGCCATGTGAGAGGGGTTTAACACTAGCAATGCCTGCTCTTACCAGGACTTATGGTACTAGGACCGAGAATATGCAGCCAGGGGCTATATGGCCACATACAGCTGAACCCCATTATAATGTGGTCCTTGGAGTCCACGGAATGAGACCGCATTATAACCAGGATCGCGTAAATTTCACCACGTGAGGACTTCCTCTCTGCGGCTCACTCTCTCTGAAAAAATGTATTTTATAATATTCCTAATAACCTCACTATGCTGCGGTGTAGCATGTAGCATGGTGTGGTGTAAAGAATGGGTCTAGCAAATGGAAGGTCCTGAGTTCGATTCCTGCATGTGTATTATGTAAAATGTATTCATGTTCAACTCCCACATGGTGTGTGTGTGTGTGTGTGTGTGTGTGTGTGTGTGTGTTTGTGTGTGTGTGTGTGTGTGTGTGTGTGTGTGTGTGTGTGTGTGTGTGTGTGTGTGTGTGTGTGTGTGTGTGTGTTATAGAGTGGTTGAGCTGTTTTGTAAGAAAAACACATATATAGTGTAATAACGTATTGGTATGTGAAAATCAAAAATAAAAATTAAACTGCTCACTCACATATTCCATGAGCAGTAAAGGCTGTGCGGTTGTCAAGAGTAACCAAGTAACCACCTCATGTGATAACATTCATTAGGGATGATGGTCAGGTGGAGAGATGTGGGGAGGAGAATCCCATGCATAAATGATAAAGGACACAGAATAGTGCAGAACAATAAATCTATAAAAAAAAAAGTATTGCACTCACAAACTGTAACGCGTAGCTCACCACAAACCAGATGCGACCGCGAGGCTGAGGTAGGGAATTGTATAAACGCCAACCCACAACCGTGAGGGCGCTCCTAGAGTGTAGATTGGTCTTGCAAGCCGAGTCAGGAGTATAGAAGTAGTCGTTTATACTTGCCTGGTCTGGATTGGAGAGTAGCGGATCGTTGGGGTACTTTGCAAATGTCAGAATTGGAGAGTGGAGAGTAATCGTTGGGAGGATAGCCGAGGTCAGGAGAAGTGAGTTCAGAATGGTCGTACGTAAGCCGGGTCAGGAGAGGAGAGAAGAGGAGTCCAATTACAAAGCAGGGGTCAGGCAGCAGCAGGAACAAGGCAGGATACAGTAAGGCACAAGGCAGGATGCAGAGAGGTACAAGGCAGGAATGCAGAAAGGCACAGCGTCACATAGGGTTATGCTCAGCAATGAGTGATTGAGCAAGGCAGCTATTTAAGAAACCATCAACCAATGGAGAGCCAGTGCGGAGCAGAAGAGGGAATCCTATAGGCTGCTGGGTCACACAAGTGTGCCTTATGACACAGCCCGATTATAAGCGGAGGCGTAGCTATGTGTCGCGTGCATCACCGACGTGGAGGACTGCTGACCTGGTCACGCGTCACTTGCGCACCGTGCATGTCCCTCTGCAGAGCGTGCCTGGGTCTTGGAGGCGGTACCGAATGCGTGCCGATCCGCACGTGTCATTGGGGTCAGAGGGCGGAGTCCGGGACGCCCATCACTCCCGCGCCAGGCCTGCCTGTCACAGGAGCGGGGGCGGAGACTGGGGAGGAGGTTAGAGAGGAGGCTGGGTGTACAAATTTGCCACACACCTTTGCAGAGGTGGGGCTTGGAGACGGAGACTGCGGGAGGACAGACTGACTGTGCGCAGACCGCGTGTAACCGGACTGTGAGATCGTGCATCCTGGGCATCTGTCGTGGCAGGGATTCTCAAGTGAGGAGAAGGTCTCCAGCTGCCAGAGTGGCGAATCCTCACACAAGCACAAAGTGGTATCAGGCAGTGGGACGACCCTCGGTCAGGCAAAGGATAATCCACCCTCAGTGGCCGTCCACAGGGGAAGTTGTTATATTCTAGGGAAGAAAGAACTGAATCTGGGCCCAGTATTCTCCAAAGTTCACCAACAGTCTGATAGTTCTTCTGTAGTTTGTGTGGCTCACCCGACGTGTTTCGCTCAGCTTGTGCTTCTTCAGGGGTAATTCCTAATATCTAATAATAGATAACATCTCCATGACTGAAAAGAACAACAGAAAAATACAATCTAGAGCAGAATATATTCTATGACGGAGGAGAATCCAGTTCTTCAAATAACTCACACACTGTTGCATAGTTTATTTCTGGATATCAGATTGTGCTAGCCAGGATTGACAAGCTTTTTGAAATGTTATACCAGAGTAATTTAATAAACTAGTATATGTTTCCATTTGGCAGATAAACCAAATCCTATTTATAATTTTGGAAATTTGGGGAACCTCTTGTTGTTTCCACACAGAGGCTATTTCATAGCTAGTTGTGGTTGTAAAATGGTAAATTAGGGAAACATCAGTTCTAGAGTGGCCTGTTAAGCAGAAACAACCATGGATCAAATGGCAAATCTAGACCAAAGATCCTTCTCAAACAGTTTCTTAATTCCTCCAAAGAGAACCTACTTGCGGACAGATCCATCAGATATGTAATAGCGTAGATTGTGCTTCACACCCTTTGGGACAGAGTGGGGAGTATCCTGGAATAAATTTGGATAATTTCAGAGGAGTGAGAATATACCCAGTAGTTTTAGTGATAAATTGGTTGCAGATCTAGTAGATACAAATTCAGTTGACAAAATACTGATTTGTATCCAAGCCTTGATACTACAGATGCAGCGGCCATTATTCGAACAAATTACAGCGCCGTTTTCATGTGCGCTGCTGTACTCCACGCGGCATTAATGCTGCCAATCGCCCCAGGCACACGTGTTTATCGCGGTTGCTTTGTTTGAATTTCATGGATTGTGTGCAATTAAATACAATGAAATAAATTAATTGTAATGTGTACAGTACTGTGCTACTGTGCTACTGTGTCAATTTCAGGTGTTTAAAAGCCAGAACACTAAAATGCCATTTTATGCACTCGTGTCCTAAGGTGGTACAGTTGGAAGAAATTGTGCGCCATCACATGGGTATTCCGAGGTATACACCGCGTGAAGTGTTTCAATTACGGCCACTGCAACTATATGAATCTATTATCTATGGTGGAATAGCAACAGTTTTACTGTCTAATGGTATATTCCCCTCACAGTGAGTAGTTGCCAGTCTTATGTTAGTTAGACATTCAATTTGCCCTCCAGTGGCGGAAGAAGAACATTGAGCCAACAATAATTGTTTTGTTTTTTCATATTTTGTCTGGTCACATTCACCTGTTTTATATGGATTTTTTATGTAGAGTATTATTAAAATAATTTTGTGATCATACCTTTAGTCTAACATGAGGATACTTACATCCAATTTATCATCAGCAATGACAAGTACTGACATTAAGGATAATAAACTATTGTGGCACTTTTCTTTTTCTTGTCTCCAATTGCATATATCCATGACGATACTGCATCAAGCAGTGAGGAATTCCTAACAGCAGAGCCAACCTTCAAAGGACACTCACCAGGATGGGTTTGATTTCACAGCTCATTTGTTTCATGCATTTGTTTCAATACATTAAAAATACAAAATCCATCTTTATCTTACTTTTTGCTGTCTTCACCCACCTTATCTAACTCCAACAGCAACACCAGCAGCAGCAGCAACAGCAGCAACAGCAGCAGCAACTCCAGGTACACGACACAATGATCCTCAACAGCCATGGTCCACAGGTAAAATCTGTAAGTCTTTTCTTTCTTTTCTTTTCTTCATCTGTAATTTGTAATCCATTTGGGGTCTTTTTTATCTTCATCTGTACTTGTAATCAACTCCTGGTTCTTCTTTATCTTCTTCTTTACCTTCATCTGTCAATCCAATAGGGAGATGTTGCTCCTTCAGCTCCGTGCCGTCAAATGAGGCTACACAGGCTTTTATATGGCCTGTGACGTCATATTTGAGTAGGAAATGATTCCCACGGCATCTGATTGGCCGAGATAACAATGTCACTTTTTTGGGGGGGATGTGAAGTAATCAAAAGGGAGTGAAGCCAGCAAATCAGAAAGGCTCAGCTTCCTTGCCCCTTAAGATGACATCACAGGAAGCAGAAGGCCTGGCATCACATGGTACTAAAACAAATATGATTTGGGGTCACCCTATTGGGTCATGTTGCTTACCACTGCTCTAACAGCTTGACATAGCCACTACATCATGGCTAAGTCTTGGAGCTCCCAAATGGTTAAATGATACATTCATTTTAGGAGGATAAAATTGTTAGCAAAGCAAAATAGAATTGTTTTTTACATTCTAACTTCAACGAATTCTTATGTGGCTGAACTTTAAACATACAACATACAATGAATGTCTCTTATTTTTTATAGTCTACCACCTTTTCTAAAATGGCCTTTTCTAAAGTTGCCTCGAAAAGTAATTTGTCTATTGGAATATGTTGAAAGTCGACCTCTGTCATGTTGGCCTACTGTATGTGCAGATTTTAAAACAATTATTTCCACCGTTCTCCTTCCAAACCATGTTTTTAAAACAACTCTAGAATATTCTATTGCTAGGCCAAACATTGTAGTTTGTCTCTGAAACATGCTTATTTAGAGGGTGTCTGAGGATTAATGTGGAAAACAGTGTTTTTTTATGGTTCTGTAAATATTTCATATTAAAATCTGTAAGTAAGAATTGTGTTTTTTCTTAACATAAGTTGTTTGTACAAAGCATGTTAAGCTGTACAGTATGTCTTATTTTTGTTTTGTAAAAGAAAATGGGAATTATGACAAAGGTCTTTTGCGAAAGTGCATTGTTTCGAGTTTTGTAAAGAAAGTTTGAACAAAAGACAGAAAAAGTGTAAAAGACATGTACTTATACGTAAATAATTGATGAATAAATAATCTTTTTACCTTTTATCCTTCTTGCATTGTATCGCTGACTTCTGCCTCAACTTCCCCATTTTCTTTAGGCTCATAATTTTCTATCCCAACTGACATTCACAATTACAGTATGTTACATTAAAAAATATTAATGCTTTAAAAATAGGTTTCCGAACTCCAATTTTATAAATGATTTTCTTCTGGGGGGCTTCAATCTATTTCCTTGAAGACCAATTATTGCCAGGTAACACCTAAATAGCAAAAAACACAGCAGCAATTGCAGCCATGCGACAGCTTTAAAAAAACATGCTGAAATGGTTTGTTCTTATTAGGGATGGGCGAAGCAGTTCATATCCATTCCCCGGAATTACGCTGATTGTTTTGACCAAATTCGTCCTATTTACCAAAATCCGTCTGTGGATTGGGTACTAAAAAATCCTAGCGGATTAAACCGAATCCGCCCTTGGATGCAATCTGGGCGGATTTTACGAATCTGCACTCAGACTCCATATTGAATCCAAAATACAATCCCGTGTATTGTTAAAAATCCACACTCTGATTGTTTAATATCTGTCCTCTTTCTCCCTCCTCGGATTTGATCTGAGTTTTTATTTTTAACAATCCAATCCACATTGTAAAGTGAATTCCCCTCATGAAATACCTTAAAGTGACGTGCAAAACTACTTTTGACGTGCAAAACTACTTTTGTCATTATTGTTCAAAATATCTCTGTGGTGTACACCCAAGTTGAGTTGATTTAAACAAATTAGTGTAAGGATCCGACATCACTGCCATTTCCCCTTGGTGCAGACACATCAGGCTAGATTATTTTGCCCTCACCGAAAAGAGCACCCATAGGAAGTGGCCTCACTCGCCCCCACCCAAGATGTCCAAATGCAGGAAGTAGCTGCATCTGCCCTCAGCCAAGATGGAGACTGAGATTGGCTGCACCTGGGGTAGGCCATTATAAGGAATCCATTTTCTATCAGCTAGTGCCCAAACAAGTTGCCTGATCCCTTGTATTATTGGACTATTGTTCCTGCTCTCACCTTACTCTGCCAGTCTTGACCTGTGACAGTGGGTGGGGGAGTGGGGAATGTGGATGGACTGGGCGCTTCCCAATTAATATTAGATTGGTGTAATTAGTGACACACCTTAGATACACAAAATAAACCTTACACCACAAAGTGATAATAAAGTCTTGACCTGTGCCTGCACTTGGATTCTGTTTGGCTTCCTCCTGCCTTGATCTTGGACCATGACCCCAACTATGCTGCTGCACCATGCCCCGACCTTTGGTGTGGATCCAGACTTACACCCTCTTTAAAGACCCAGTCCGAAGGCCTGTGGTAAGTTACCATATCCTTCCTCAACTCTGCAGGTCGGCTTCCTGGTCTCAGATGATCACCATCTCAATTAGGCATAAACACACCTATGCTCCACCCATTCTGTCGTTAGCTTAATGTTCCCCAAGTAAACAATTTTTTTGCACAACTTTAAATATGGGTCTTATTTTTACAAGGTGCAAACTACCATTTAACACCTTATTGTGCAATAAGACTATTGTGGTTACCAACAATAAATCAGCCACTTAGTGTTACCATTGTTTCGTTTACCCAATAGAAGTAAATTGAACAAGTCAAGTTACACGTGTAGAATACTACGTCTCATTTAATTTTAATCTAGAGTGACCCTACATCATTCCGCTCTATTTTTTCTGTTTGTGTACCCAAAAAGTGATAAGAATATTAAAAATCTAGAAGCAGATAGTGTTTCCAGCAGGAATATGTAACATTTGTCAGCCTTGTCAACAACCTGTCTGCTGCCCTTCATTAAGACCCAAACTTTTCCGCCTCTTCCAGAAGGTACAGACGTCAATGTCTATAAAAATGACATAGCCTAATGTCTGACAAAATGCATGACTTATTGAAAGATGCTGAGGCTGTACTACCAAGCTCTTCTGCTTCTTTAGCATCTACAGCTGTTCTATAGCGTTTCTACTGTTCTACTCTGTCTTCTTGTGCCAGTCAGCAGCAAGCTAAAAATCCTCTCCGTTTTATAAATGCTGACATTGTGACATCAGACGCCATGTTGTCAGGTTGTGAGGAAAGGCCAGGAGATACAGTAGTTCTGGTGCTTCTGAGACCAGCTTTGCTTCCAGTATGGTGAAGGTCTATTTTAAAAATAAGAGAAACCTTAACATCATGTGTTTAAAACAGGATATGGTCATGATTTTATTTAAATCTCCCAATGACTTTAAAATCTCATAAACATTGGCAAAGCATTATTTGGTTTTATAGCAGCATCAGTATGGACCAAAATAATGCAAATATATTTTAACCTATTATGGAACAAGCAAACATATGAACTCTCCTACCAACTCATTGCAAAATCGTATTAAGAATATAATGATAGATATAGAGCTAGATTAGCATTCTTAAATAACACTTCTGAAATGTAGAAGTCTGCAGTTCAGGAGTGGTAACGATAATCCAGGTAACATTCTGCTACAGTATTTAGTATCGGAAATGTTATGTGCTTATTTTACCCCCAGAAAATAAAAGAAGATCTTGTGTGCTAATTATAGCACCATTAGCTTATACTGATGCAGCAGCCGTTATTCGAACACATCTCGGTGCCGATTTTGAGTTCTCTGCTGTTCCCCACGCAGCATGAACGCGGCCAATCGCCCCAGGCACCCGCGCTTATCGCGGATGTTTTGTTTGAATTTTATGGATTCTGTTTCTGTGTTTGCAATAAAATTAATGAAGTGTAATGTGTACAGTACTGTGCTACTGTGCTACTGTGTCAATTTCATGTTTTTAAAAGCCAGAACACTAAAATTCGTTTTTCTGCTCTCGCCGCACTCGCATCTTAGTGCGGGAAGGCTGGAATTCATCCCGCAGTTTCAAATCGGGATTCCGATGTACATGACACGTGAAGTGCTCGAATAACGGCCGCTGCATCAGTAGAAAATGGCAAAGACATTGACAGATTGGATATTCATAATTAATTAGAGATATGAGAATGTCTTAAAATGTGCTTCAAAAAGATTTTTGCCATTTTCTCTTACTGTAAACGTTGCATTTTTGCTAAATTCTTGCAAAAATTCATATTTCTTAGAGTTTTGCCAATTTTGCAATAATTTAGCAAAAATGGTATTATATAAAGAGCTACTGGAACTTGCACATTGTCTTTTAATAATGTTTGGCTAATATGTTACAGTATGTGAAACTTTGCTTTTATTTTATGTGAAATTTGTCACAAAACAAAACCCGAGCCAAACTTAAGTGAAAAATGTGGACATCACTATTGATTTAAACTGCAATTACATTTCAACAATTTATGTTCACTTTATTTAATGTGGCATAATGCATTACAGTGTTTGTTTTATCACCTTTTGAAAAACTGCTAAACATGTATAAATGCAACATGAATTAAAAACATCACAAGTTCTGCTTTTAATTCATTATAGTTCCAAAGCAACCTGATAAGTGAAAATGACAGTGTAAACCAAGGTGTACGAAAATAGAGGTATAGCAATTTTAACATTGTTCTATGTACAGTACACATATCTGACCAAATAAAAAACGACCCTCCTTTTTATGCTAAATTTCTGTTTCGATTTCACAGAAAGAGCAATCCAAAACATCCTTTGTGACAGCAGTGGAATTTTCAAGGGTGCTTAAGTCTCTTGTGCAGGCTTTGAAACTTTGTGGCAGCTCAAATATACTGCAGAGCTTTAATCTCTTCACCTATTGTCACAAAACAATTTTTCAGTCCCTTCAGAGTCATTTTGTCTTCTATTTCACACCATTTTTCTCTCTTCTTATTGGATTTCGATGTTGTCATGGTTGCAATGTTCCTGTGCTGCTATACTAGGCTAAGAGAATGTCCTCCAGGGCTTTGAGGTTTATTAAATGGCTGAGCTATACCTCAGTAGTTTTGTATCTTTATTAAGGTGCCCTCTATTTGAAATGGTGATATGCAGCATTAGGTATTACCTAATTCTGTTGCTACTAGAAAAGTCAATAGTACATACTGTGTGTCAACCCAATACTACTGTTTTAATAAACTAAATATATAACTTAACCAGCTTGAGTAAAGTCCTTATTGTTGTCGTTTGATGAAAACACTTATCATTATAATATAAAAAGTATGTCTAACCTATTTAGATTTTCCACTTGAAAACACAATGAACTGTGTATTTTACTCAGTACTTTGATATTATTTCGTTTTCACAACAAAGATACAAATATTAAAATAACTACTTTTATTTAAAAATGTATATATATATATGGCACTGAGTGCTCATTTGCATGTCATTTCCCAGAATCGCTTGCTGCAGTGAAAGCGCTGTATGCTGGGCGATAATGGGGAAAGACAGGGTTGCAGACCTGTCTAAGACATGCAAATGAGCATACAGTAATATTTACAGTTGCTATATATACTGTGTATATATATATATATATATATATATATATATATATATATATATATATATATATATATATAAAATATATACAGAAAAGGACTGCGCTTGGGTATGGTGTGACAGCAATAGTATAATAATAAATTATCAGAAAATGTATAAATATATAAAAAACCTTAATGACAATAATAATATTTAACTGTGCAATCAATACGTTCACCAAATGCATACAGGCATACCCCGCATTAACGTACGCAATGGGACCGGAGCATGTATGTAAAGCGAAAATGTACTTAAAGTGAAGCACTACCTTTTCCCACTAATCGATGCATGTACTGTACTGAAATCATTATATACGTGCATAACTGATGTAAATAACGCATTTGTAACAGGCTCTATAGTCTCCCTGCTTGCACACAGCTTCGGTACAGGTAGGGAGCCGGTATTGCTGTTCAGGACGTGATGACAGGCGCATGCGTGAGCTGCCGTTTGCCTATTGGGTGATATGTACTTACTCGCAAGTGTACTTAAAGTGAGTGTACTTAAAGCGGGGTATGCCTGTATATAGTTATAAAAAGATGTGCTGTGGACCCAAAAACAAACTTTTGTCACAAATCCTTTGAAGTCCAAATAAAGTCCAAAAAATGCAAGAAACAGAAAAGCACTGACAGGAAAAAGGCTGCTTCTTTAAAGGGCACAACGACCTCCCTCTCCACCTGCATAGAAAATAGAAGAAAAAAAAGCGCCCAATCCTAGTGCATTACTGTGCAAAAAATGGTTTAATTCCCAATAAAAGGCTCATAAAATGAACTCACAAACATAAAAGATAAAAAAGCATTGTATGAGTAATACTCATGCTCCAAATGATCTGTAAGCGCTGCTGCTCTGCTACTCTGCTCCGTGACACCACCGCATCCAGTACAGCCCTCATATATCTCTGCCAGCAGGTACTCATGTCATCAGGCTCCTCACAGTATTCTTTCCCCGGGAACACACCTCTAGATAGTTTAGGTTCCCACCGGGGACAATGTTTGCGGCGGAACGAACAGATGACGTCACGCCGTGCACGGAGATGGCAAGCAGGAGAATGTCAGGCAGAACTCATAAATCAACGCTGCAGGAATCCACAGCACACCTGGCCCTATGCGTTTCAACAGCTAAACTGTTTTCATCAGGGGATCTCTTTTTTTTTCAACAGCTAAACTGTTTTCATCAGGGGATGTTGAAACGCATAGGGCCAGGTGTCCTGTGGATTCCTGCAGCGTTGATTTATGAGTTCTGCCTGACATTCTCCTGCTTGCCATCTCCGTGCACGGCGTGACGTCATCTGTTCGTTCCGCCGCAAACATTGTCCCCGGTGGGAACCTAAACTATCTGGAGGTGTGTTCCCGGGGAAAGAATACTGTGAGGAGCCTGATGACGTGAGTTCCTGCTGGCAGAGATACACGAGGGCTGTACTGGATGCGGTGGTGTCACGGAGAAGAGTAGCAGAGCAGCAGTGCTTACAGATCCTTTGGTGCATGAGTATTACTCATACAATGCTTTTTTATCTTTTATGTTTGTGAGTTCATTTTATGAGCCTTTTATTGGGAATTAAACCATTTTTTGCACAGTAATGCACTAGGATTGGGCGCTTTTTTCTTCTATTTTATATATATATATATGTATATATATATATATATATATACACATATATATTTTTATATATGTGTATATATATATATATATATATATATATATATATATATATATATATATATAATTATAGTAATAATGAAATGCCAATGTCTGTGGTTCGAACAGGATCTTGTCCATATTTTCTCACACTTGTGTTCAGATTACTTGTGGTATGCAACTATGCTGTCACTTCATCCTGTTCTCTCTCTCCCCCCCCCCCCTCTCTCTCCCTCCTCCCTCCCCCTCTCTCTTGGTCTTTGTTGACACGAATAGAAAGGTTACCAAGCAGGGCTGTCTCTTTCTATGGATTAGTTTCATTAGCTTCTGGTTCACCAGTCTTTGCTAAAACCGTTGCATTTTCTAACAATATCAATCATTTTTGCCCAACAAAGTTGCTTACTTATCATTTACAGCCTGTGTTACTTTAAATCTTTAGGATGATATAACCCTTCCCAAGCTGCCTGTATATTAGGGGTCAACCTTCTCTCTTCCACTTTTTTTTATGCCATGCCTCACAGCAATCTATTGAGTCTACAATAAACAGATGACTAAACAGATGACTCCTCTCACATAAACAGACATGTTCTGAGCTTTTTTTCTGTCTCTTCTTCTTCATAGCTGATGCCACGTTTTCCCAACTAGAAGCCTTTCATTTTGATATTTTTTCACAGCCAAAAGACTTTTTATGGGAGATACACGAACTTCCGATATGGATGTCAGAAATGCATACTTGTGTAACATGGCCTCCCGGCAGTTACTTCTGTTTCTGGACCTTTCCTCTGTCAGTCCTGTTAGTGCAGGCAGTGGAAAGGTTAAATCCAGTTTTAGGCCTGTACTGTCCCTGCCAGCTTTAATCGAATGCGGCTGCCTCCGCGGTTTAAAAATAGCTGCGGACGGCGCACGGCTATCTTCGGCGGTTTTCGGCCAGTTTTCCCGCACCTCGGGCGCTTTCAATAATAAGCGCCATAGCGCTTATCTATTGAAGCGGCCGGCGCGCGGGAAACTCCGATTCAAATCGGAGAAAAGCCCCGCGGTTGGCCCGCATTAAATCCGGCAAGCTTTAGAATAAAGCTGGCCGGGACAGTATGTGTATTTCAGCCTTGAATGTTGTAGCAATATTCGAGGGCGGGCCTTGCAACTCTGAGGTTGTCAAACCGAGGGGTGGATATTGGTTGTAACACCCCCTGCTGTGTGTGGGCCAATCTGTATCCGGCTCTGGCTTGTAATGAGTCAGAGTTAGAGGCACTCCCCTGAGATGTTCAAATTGGGACATGCCTCCTAAATTATCAGTTAGTATTCAATTGGTGTTAGCTAGTGGGTTAGAGAGTGAGCTGAGAAAGAGAGGAGACAACAGATGAAGAAACTGTCCCTTCCCCATGCTACCAGGGGGAGGGAGGAGATATTCTACAGTTTAGGCCCAGAAAGCAGGAGAGCAGGAATGAGGATTACTGCATGAGAGATATGCTGCTACTGCTTCTTTATCATGGAGTTTGCTAAATAAAATACAGAAAGACATTGCTGTGTGGCTTCCTGTCTCTGCATGAAGGAGTGTCAGTGGGGGTCCATCCTCTGAAGACCCCAGAGGATCCTTACTGGCTGGAGGCGCTGCACCATATGGAGAAACAAAGGTAATCTGTCCCCATCCTGTCACTGTCCTGGTTCTCCCCACACCACCATGGAGCCCTCAGCCCTCCTGTTGCCAGCAGGTTGCAGCACCCACACCGCTTGTGGTAACGCAGAAGGAGAGTACCCCACATCTCACTTAGGGGGAATGGGATAAAAGGGGGAATGGGATACTTGTGTAGCCCTTTTTGTGAACCGGCCGACCCACCCAACATCACATTGGCCCCTCGTGGTCTAACCGGTCCCTTTCCCTGCAACACACCTGCTCTAAGGGACTACTGGTACTGCATAACCTGTGTGGCTCCAGGAGATCTGAGCCTCCGCTAGCTGGGAGCCTGGGGAAACCCTTACCCTTACTTGGTGCAGCGCCTCCACTTACCCAGGATCCCCCGTTAGGAAAGATAGCCCTGAGTAAGAAATACAATGACACTCGTATACGATAAAACAATAACTAACACTTTACTTAACACACACATATAACTCATTACATAACATAACCTGATGCTCTACCCGCATCACCTCAACCCAATGTCTGGTGTTCCCCAACCAAGTGTCCTGTGATTACCCCACACCCAATGTCTCGTAACTCCTACGGAGGTCGTGGGTGACTGCGCAGTCACTATATTAAGCTAGGGCCCAGTTGGTGCACTTTATAATAATGAAGATACCTTCCGAGCACTCCGATGCTCGGGACCGCAACTTTCTTCTCAAAGGGTCAGACGTCCGTCTGATCCTTTCCAGGTACTCTGCCGGTGGACCCCAACGAGGGTCCCACCGCTCAACGGGAACTGCAACCGGATCACGGCAACACCAACCGCGTGGGAACAGCAACCGCCGCTATCCCTATCACTAACCACTGCTAGAGCGACAGCAACCCTAACCTAGGGCCTGTCCCTGAGGAACCGCAACCTGGGATGGCTTGAGGGAAACTCCTAGGGCCTGTGGACAATAACCTGCCCCCCCTTCCCCTAGCTACCCAGTCCTAACTGTAACTACTACTAGCTATTCCCAACTCACCTGCAGCTGACACACCGCACACACTGTCAGCCTGCAGGGATCCACACTCCACACACACTGCACGCACTGTGCCCAGCACATACAGCGACACTACTCACAGGCAGCTGCAATCACACACAGCCCCTGGATCCCGCAGCAAACACACTGATAGCACACCGTGCCTCTTTGACAGTGCCCACAGCACTCTCCGCTGCGACACTGCCAAACCAGCACCTTCCACACTCAAGGGTCACCTCCCTAGTTAAGGCGTCCCTCTTCAGTTACCCCCTGCCCTTTACCCGGGAATTGGGGCCTGCCTGGGAATCTAGGGAGGACCCTTACCTGATGCAGGAGCCACGCGCTCCCTGCACCCTTCCTACTCCTTCCTCTGCTCTGCCCTGACTGACTGTTGCAAAGCCCGGGAAATGTATCTCTTTTCCCGGGCTGAGCTTCCTTCAGCCCTATTGGCCACTAGGGAGCACCTGACCTCTGCCTCCCTAAGCCTCCTGGGAATTGTAGTTCCCAGGGGCTGCCTAATGCATTGGGGCCGCGTGCGCGCTTCCCTCGCGCAGGCGCGAACCCCTAATGGCCGCCTCAACCTTCCTATCCTCTTCCCTACTCTCGCGCGACCTCTCCCTATCTCTGGAGTCCCATCGCGCGCTTTGTACTCACTGCGCATGCGCGAGCTAATGCGCAATGGCGGCGCCCTCCTCACAAGCCGCCCAGCCGGTGGCAACGCGATCGCGGCCCTAGCGACGGCCCGATCGCGTCCCTGGCAACCACAGCTCCGATCTGCTCCCTGCTCTGGCCCCCACCCTCGCGAAGTGCCGGCGGGTCCGTCAAAGCCACCGGCGGCACCCGCTACCGCACGGCAAACGCGGAGGGGGGCCAGAAAGAGAAAATTTACATCAGGGCCACATTCTCCCCTTCGCAGAATCCCAACGTCCTCGCTTGGGTAGCAACCGTACAGAGAATTATATAATGGAAAATACATGGCATAAATCACATCACATGTAACATGCATTTTGTCATCAATCCTCATATGGATACCCGAGGCCAGCTGAGTCTCAGAGTGGAGTGCCCCTAACAGATTAGGTGAGGGTATCCCACCTTGACTCCTGTGAGTCTTTTGGAGCTTAAGACCTGTCCCTTGCACCAACCCACCTTCTCCCCCTCGCAGAAAAAATAGTAAGGGGTCCGGGGTATTGACCCTTTCCGGATCCTCCGGTCTCGTCTCACGGGAGACAGGGAGGCTCAGTCTCTTTCCTCGGTCCACCACATGGCGAACATAGCGCTCCATCGCGCACCTGGGAGAGGCCACAACTACCAGAGCGGTCTCAACAGAGTCTTTGTCCGCTCCAACAATCCCTTTAACGGTGACTTCTTCCGCGGACGGCACCACTTCTTCGGGTAGGCCCGTTTGGAGACTCCTCCCACAGGAGTATGTGTCGCTCCGGTCCGCTACACCGGATACCTGGATAAGGTCGAGTTCATTCCACGATCTGCAGAGATCTTCTGGGGGAGACACCTCCACCAGGACGCGATGACGGGGTGAGCCCATCGCCCGGGTGACCCTACCTTTGGAGTCACCAGGCCCCACGATCACCGGGGAGCTTACACCCGACACCCCTGGGGCAGTCAACTTACCCCTGTCGTTGTCGGCAGGTACTGATCCCAAGCCTGGGACCGCTGGTACCTCGTTGGTAGGCCGGACTGGCCGTTGCAGGGCGCACGGGCCCACATCATGGTCTGTATCAGTTGAGGTGGTTGCCTCGGTCACCTCACTGGAGTGGTCCGCCGGCAGGCGCATCACCACGCTCGGTTGGTCGCTGGACTCATCACACAAGGGCGGGGGTATAAACACCTTACCCTGGCCTTCCGGAATCTGTGGTTCTGGTCTCGGTGGTTCCTGCTCGGGAACCGGGTCTGGAACCGACATCTGGAGCTCCGCCTTCAGCGGCTCTGGCTCAGCATCTAGAAAGTTCATTTGGGCACACGGGCCCTCCACCACCTCCATGGCTGAAATGGACAAACCAGTAGCGGCTTCACCCACCTCGGTAGCACCATCAGGCGCCTCTTCCTCCGCAGGTTCCGCCATCAGAGGTTCCTGCTCCTCCATGTGCACGTCCCCTTTGAGAGGGTCTGCCACAGTGGTCTGGACACACGGGTCCCCGGCGGCCTCTGGAAGTAGAACAGACTGGGGACACTCATCACTTACTTCAGGAGAGAGGTCCGGCTCCTCCTCTTCTTCATCGGCTGGTTCCGCCGCCTGGGGCAGGATAGGCTGTAGGAACCAGGCCCCGCAACACTCACATTGAGGCCCCCACTCCAGTGCCTCCCTAGGACAGTCACAATTTGGCATAAAACACTGGATACCCAGTTCTCCATCCAACTCAATGTCCTTGAAGTCGAGCGGTAACTGCGACAGGACCGCTCCCGAGGCACAGGCTTTTTGCAGGCAGGGACACGCTAGCACAACTTCATCTATTCCTGGCGCTCGCCAGGACACATACACATTGCGGTGTAACCCCTGGCAGTCTATTTCTTCCTCAGGGGAAGGACACTCCATTTCTACAACAGTGTCCCCTCCCACTGGCCGTTCGGTAGGCTGCGGCAGTTTGGGTTGCAGGGTTGGTACCCTGCAGTAGCCACATATACGCCCCCAAGCCAACTTACAAGACGAGCAGTCACCTTGGTTACAAAAACAGTCTAGGTACCCCTCCTCGTTCGCGTCTTCCAATCGCATTTTTACCATGCACGCCAAAACATTAAGGTCCATACTACCCCAGATACTCAATGTTTGTATTGTACATGGACACAACAAAAAGGATACGCTCCCAGCCTTGGTCTGCCAGGATCCATACGACGGCGAGCAATTCTCTCTGTATCCAGTACTCTCTTCCAGGGAGTGTTGCGAGCTCTGTACTAAGTCACTCACAGTGTGGGGGCGGGGCTCGGGTTTTCCCGCCAGTCCTGGATGACTGTTGGCAACATTTTCCCGCGCGGCCGGGAACTTAGCACGTGGCTTCCTCCGCCTTGAGGGCTTCCCCATGGCGGAACAAAAATAGGACACAAATTTAGAAAAACATGTACAGGGCACCCCAGGTCTGATATCTCAGCAGCGCCTCCAAATGTAGCCCTTTTTGTGAACCGGCCGACCCACCCAACATCACATTGGCCCCTCGTGGTCTAACCGGTCCCTTTCCCTGCAACACACCTGCTCTAAGGGACTACTGGTACTGCATAACCTGTGTGGCTCCAGGAGATCTGAGCCTCCGCTAGCTGGGAGCCTGGGGAAACCCTTACCCTTACTTGGTGCAGCGCCTCCACTTACCCAGGATCCCCCGTTAGGAAAGATAGCCCTGAGTAAGAAATACAATGACACTCGTATACGATAAAACAATAACTAACACTTTACTTAACACACACATATAACTCATTACATAACATAACCTGATGCTCTACCCGCATCACCTCAACCCAATGTCTGGTGTTCCCCAACCAAGTGTCCTGTGATCACCCCACACCCAATGTCTCGTAACTCCTACGGAGGTCGTGGGTGACTGCGCAGTCACTATATTAAGCTAGGGCCCAGTTGGTGCACTTTATAATAATGAAGATACCTTCCGAGCACTCCGATGCTCGGGACCGCAACTTTCTTCTCAAAGGGTCAGACGTCCGTCTGATCCTTTCCAGGTACTCTGCCGGTGGACCCCAACGAGGGTCCCACCGCTCAACGGGAACTGCAACCGGATCACGGCAACACCAACCGCGTGGGAACAGCAACCGCCGCTATCCCTATCACTAACCACTGCTAGAGCGACAGCAACCCTAACCTAGGGCCTGTCCCTGAGGAACCGCAACCTGGGATGGCTTGAGGGAAACTCCTAGGGCCTGTGGACAATAACCTGCCCCCCCTTCCCCTAGCTACCCAGTCCTAACTGTAACTACTACTAGCTATTCCCAACTCACCTGCAGCTGACACACCGCACACACTGTCAGCCTGCAGGGATCCACACTCCACACACACTGCACGCACTGTGCCCAGCACATACAGCGACACTACTCACAGGCAGCTGCAATCACACACAGCCCCTGGATCCCGCAGCAAACACACTGATAGCACACCGTGCCTCTTTGACAGTGCCCACAGCACTCTCCGCTGCGACACTGCCAAACCAGCACCTTCCACACTCAAGGGTCACCTCCCTAGTTAAGGCGTCCCTCTTCAGTTACCCCCTGCCCTTTACCCGGGAATTGGGGCCTGCCTGGGAATCTAGGGAGGACCCTTACCTGATGCAGGAGCCACGCGCTCCCTGCACCCTTCCTACTCCTTCCTCTGCTCTGCCCTGACTGACTGTTGCAAAGCCCGGGAAATGTATCTCTTTTCCCGGGCTGAGCTTCCTTCAGCCCTATTGGCCACTAGGGAGCACCTGACCTCTGCCTCCCTAAGCCTCCTGGGAATTGTAGTTCCCAGGGGCTGCCTAATGCATTGGGGCCGCGTGCGCGCTTCCCTCGCGCAGGCGCGAACCCCTAATGGCCGCCTCAACCTTCCTATCCTCTTCCCTACTCTCGCGCGACCTCTCCCTATCTCTGGAGTCCCATCGCGCGCTTTGTACTCACTGCGCATGCGCGAGCTAATGCGCAATGGCGGCGCCCTCCTCACAAGCCGCCCAGCCGGTGGCAACGCGATCGCGGCCCTAGCGACGGCCCGATCGCGTCCCTGGCAACCACAGCTCCGATCTGCTCCCTGCTCTGGCCCCCACCCTCGCGAAGTGCCGGCGGGTCCGTCAAAGCCTCCGGCGGCACCCGCTACCGCACGGCAAACGCGGAGGGGGGCCAGAAAGAGAAAATTTACATCAGGGCTACACTTGCTTATTAATAATTATTAATAAGTTGCTTCCTTAGATGCTGAGATACCTAAATCCACTAGGGATATACAGTACTGTAGTAGTAATTTTCCAATGTGGTATAAGTAAAGACTTGGCTTGGCTATATAAGTTCAACGTATGATTTGCAGCATTGTAGAACATTATTTCTGCACTCACAGAACAGGATTCACAGAGTGATGGAAACTGCTTCACTCTCTAAGGAAGTCACTGACCATCATACAGTATAATTTATACATTGTATACAGACTGAACACTCCCCTTAACAAGTACCAAGGCTAAACATGTATTTCTGGTATTTTCTCTTTACTGCTTTAATGTGTTAATTTGTGTTTATTTTTTATTCCCTTTCCTTTTATCTTTACGAAGGCTATCATGTGTTCACTATTGTTTCATGGTAACCAACCATCCGCAATGTCACTGAAATTGGAATATATATAATATACTGTCCCGGCCAAGCTTATTCTAAGGCTTGCCTGGTGCATAGCGAGCTAGCCGCGGGTCTGTTCTCCATTTAAAAACGGAGTTTCCCGCGCGGCGGCGGCCACTTCAATAGATAAGCGCTAATGGCGCTTACTATTGAAAGCACCCGAGGCGGGGGAAAACCGGACGGTTTTTGGCCGAAGCGTGGGCGGCGCGCGGCTGTCCATTTTTAAACTGCGGAGGCAGCCGCATTAGATTCAGCCCGGCCGTTACTGTACATACATATATACTTTTTTCCCCCCCTTTGTAAACTAGTATTGCTGACCTGAGGCAGAGAGGAGAACTCACGAAAGCTTGTTAGTCCAAATAAAAAAGGTATCACCTAATACTGAAGAACTCATTTATTCTGCATTATCGCAACTGGACTAACATGGCTATTTCCGATATATTATATATGCCAATTATCGACTATAGAGACATAGTATATGGCTCGGCACCCCAAACCCACCTTAGTAAACTTGACACCCTCTACAATTCAATATGCTGTTTTGTTCTCCAATGCATCTACAACACACATCACTGCGAAATGCTCAAAAACTAGATTGGTCATCACTTGAGTCTAGGCACCAAGGTTCACCTTTCCTGACTTGTCTTCAAATACTTTCTGGGCAAGCTACCCATCTATCTGAACAAGCTCCTTACCCCCTACCACATACAGCACTTATAGGGGCCGATTCACTAAGCTACATTAACTAGCGCTAAAATGGGTTCTATCGCTCGGCCGCAAAAGGCTGAAGCCATAAGCGCTATTCCCTAAGGCTGTTTGGCGTGTTTACGGCCGGCCTTGGCCAAAAGGGCCATAGCGCGTGATCACCTTTCCCCCCCTGTTATCGTGCTAAAAGTTATTTAGCACGATAACTATTATAAACAAAGCAGCCTGTAAGAAATGGATGGAGACGCTGCGTCTCAATGCACGGTTCTTACAGGCGATCGTGCTGGCCAAATATGATTTTTAATACTAGTGTACATGAGCTGAACCGCATTGGTTTCAGGTCCGAGGACCCCCTACTTCAGGAGTTACAGGCCCCTTTATGGGGTGCCGGTATCCCCTGCAAAATTTAAATGTCCCGGTCACGTGACGCGGGAGCTTTAAAAGTGCAGGGGATACCAGCACCCCATAAAGGGGCCTGTAACTCCTGAAGTAGTCAGTCCTCGGACTTGAAACCAGTGCGTTTCAGCTCAGGAGACCCCCTGCACATCTACACTAGTATTAAAACACACATAACAATAAATAATAATTCATTACCGTAGCGGCTATCCGCTATGGTAATGAAGCTGCTTTAATGTACATTTTAATAATAGTGTGCGGGAGTGGGGGGTCCCCTGAGCTGAACCGCATTGATTAATGGCTCAGAGACCCCCTGCTTCCCGAGTTACAGGCCCCGGTATGGGACATCGGTGCCAGTGTCGGCGCCATCTTTATAGTGTCCAAGACGCGGCGTGGGCTCAATAAAGATGGCGTCTACACTGGCACCGATTCCCCTTACCGGGGCCTGTAACTCGGGAAGCAGGGGGTCTCTGAGCCATTAATCAATGCGGTTCAGCTCAGGGGACCCCCTGCTCCCGCACACTATTAATAAAAATACATTATAGCAGCTTCATTACCTTAGCGGCTATCCGCTAAGGCAATGAAGGGGTTAAGGCTTAATAGCATGTTTATTGGGGACAATTGCCCCCAATAAACATAGCAATATACCACACACATCCCTCCTGGCCCCTAACACATACTATACATTAATGGGCAAAATGACTATTATCCACATATGGATAATAATGCATTTGCCCATTAAATATACATTTATCACATTAAATACATTTTGTACTCACCCTTGTCCGGCACCCTTGATGAAGGACACCCGCATCTTCCTCCCCGTCCATACACTGTGGTGCTGAAAAATATACACAATAAGAAAAAGTGCCAAACTAATGTCCCCTAACCCCTTAATGACCTTAGCGGTTATTAACCGCTATAGTCATTAAGGGGTTAAGCGACCCTGACCCGATACCCACCCTTCACCCATTTATTTGTACAGTGGCTTCATCATGTATATATATATACTGTATATGCATGATTAACCAATATACAAATAAATACTGTACATGGCCAAATACAAATCTCTCCAAATATCAAACAGCACCAAGCAAAATCAATATCTAATAAATCAAAATACAAACACTCAATTTGACAATGTGTACATGATATAATTAATATGTGCATCATGTATACTATGTCACCCAATGCTCCAAATCTAATACACTAATCCAAACAAGATACAAATACAATCATTAAATAAAAACAAAGCATCAACACAATTAAATGACTATCAATTAATCCAATCACCAATCAATTACAATCCAATTCAATTACACACTTCAAATCCTAAAATCAAACCATTGTGAAAAATAATTTATGTCAAAGTAACCATCAAACAAAGGGCCTCATGCAGTAAGCGCCGAAAATGTGCATTCGCCAAGCTTACCGATTTGGCATTATTTTGGCGATTTTCCCTCTCCGTATGCAGTAAGTGCCGAATGTCTTCCGAATCAAGCCGAAAAAATTTCCGCCACTCTCACGATGATTTGCCGATCACACACAGGTGTATCGGCGTGCATGGCGGGGTGCTGTTAGGTTCGCCAATTAAACTTCTTGCTGAATCAGCCGAAGCAAGCATGTTTTGGATTGAGCGGCCTATTTAAAGGCAACGTGTACTGTTAATCATTCTCTGTGTTGTTGGGAGTGAGAGAGAGAGAGACACACACACAGAGCTGGGTGATTTACATATTTCAAATTGACTGAGAGAGTTGTTGTGTATTGGGAGAGGTTTGTCCTGTGTTGTTTTATTTACATCTTTGTCTTGTTTTATATGTGTAAGTGTTCAGTGTGATTGGCTTTACATTTCTTTTCTGTTATTTGTGAGTGCTACAGTTATGGACGCAAAACGTGGGAAGAGTGATGCTGTTGTGAGTGGTACTGCTCGTCGTGTGAGTACGCATATGAGTGAACGTAGTGTTCAGCGGAGTGGTATTGCTGGGAGTGCGAGTGCTGTTGATGGGAGTGCAAGTGCCTTTGCTGTGAGTGCGAGTGCTGTTGCTGGGAGTGCAAGTGCTGTTGATGGGAGTGCGAGTGCTGTTGCTGTGAGTGTGAGTGCTGTTGCTGGGAGTGCGAGTGCTGCTGGTGGCTCTGTTTCTGGTGCTGCTGGTGTGTCTGGTGTGTCTGGTGGTGGGGTGCTTGCTGGTGGGCTGCTTTTGGAGTCTCTTCCATTGGAAGAAGGAAAGTCCAGTCAGCAGCAGCCAAGTTCTGTGGCTAAACGTATTCGGAAGAAACGTGTGGAGCAGCAACGTAATCCTCGCTTCAATGACAATGAAAACACAGCTCTTGTCACAGGGATTCTGGAGCACTATGACTGTCTGTATGGCCATTTAGTAGGTAAGCCTACCTTTGCATTCATTCTTCAAATACATATTATTCTAGGTCATGTGAGGTGTTTTCATATCAAAATATTGGTCCATAATACCGATCAATGTAACTTACTTTTGAAACACATATTTTAATCAAGCTTTACAACGACAAGAACACTCAGTCGTTCAATTTGTGCAAACTTCATACAATATTAATGCAAGCTTCCTTACATGTCTATGTTTACAAGTAAATGCTCATGTGCTACACATATTACACCTAAACCAGCATGTTTGGTATCTCTTGGAACAGCTAGCAGTTTAGGAAATTGATCGTTTTATTATTAAGAATTAACGTCATATATTTTGTATGTATTTCAAGGGCGGAGATGTTCAGCATGCAAAAAAGAAATGTGGAATCAAATAATAATTGCTGTGAATGCGTGTGGGAATCATGTCAGGGACCGGAATAATTGTCGCAAGAGATTTGACGATATCAGGGCAACCTTAAAAAAAAAAATACAAGCACAACGCTTGCATGCTTCTGGCACTGGAGGTGGGCCGCCAGCACAACGTCTCCTCTTAACACCATTGGAGGAGCAGCTGCGACAAAAAATTCATCCCGTCGTCGTGGAGGGTTTGGCCGGTGACAGAGACATCGGAATTTATTCGTCTGAATTTCCACCAGGTGACAACTGTTACTGTACTTGGCGTGTCGTAGGTTACAGTTATTTTCTATATTTCCGCTGCTACTTATATTTTCTTCCCAATATAAGCATACCTACATATATATATATATGTATATATGTCTCTCTCTATATATCTATCTATCAATATATATTTATATTTCGGTGTCCTACTAAAAGCACAAATTAATATATATCGTGGCACTGAGTGCTCATTTGCATGTCATTTCCCACAATCCTTTGCTGCAGTGGAAGCGCTGTATGCTGGCCGATGATGGGGAACGACAGGGTTGCACACCTGTGTAAGACATGCAAATGAGCAAACATTAACATGTACTGTTGCAGTACATACATATATATATTTTAAATTGATAGGTAATTTATGTAACACCTAGAAACACGACATTACTGCCTCTTCAAATCATGCATCGAAGATATTGCATTCTACGGCCAACAAACTTCACTTGCACTAACACATTTGCTTATGTTTAATAAAAGGTCCTAGTTTGCTTCATGTCATATACAGAGAGCATAATTAGGGACAGGTTGCATATGTTATGTAATTGTGTTCATAGGTAGCACACTTCAGACTAGTATGTCGCTCATCTACCATTGTGTTAAAGCAGCTGCAATTAATACGTCATCACAGCATACATGTGAACACAGGGGGTGGGGTTGTGCACACAGCCAGATAACAGGGTCACGTTACGGTCAACTTTGTTGAGACCATTTTCTGCTGCTTGAATTAATTGAAAGGTCAGGGTGATGTGACCTTTTGGGGGAGGGACTACAGTTCTTAAAACCTGCCAAGCTAAACATAAGTTAATCACATTCATTGGAAATGGTAACTCTATGTACAATTTCACCCACCAAACCACTATGTATCAAAACGTACATAACACATTCGTTCACTCATATATATTGTGAAATTTATATCAACACCACATTATCACACCAGTAACATCTGTGAGCGACACACTGCACGTGTTGTGGAGTGGCAGCCACATTGAGCCCTGCAGCAGCTTCTAATAATTTAGCACACATATCCTGTAACAAAAACAAGAACATTTCCACTATTACGTACTTAATGATAATCATAGTCAACGTTGCTGTCATGGTAGTGATGTACATTATTATTGTTATATTACTGCACAACATATGCAGTGTGTGTCCAATAGAACAATTTTTTTTAAAACGTATTACTTCATAAACATTGTATGTTGTATGGTAGTGAACAAAAAAGTCCCAAGTGCACTGTCATGTACATTGTTATTAAAATGGAGAATGTTCAGTTTGCCAGACACATATTTTCATTTCATGAAGTGATGCTGTTAGTTAGCCATAAATACTCAAGATACACAAACTCAATGTTCATTATGTACACATGTCAATTAACAACTTATGTTATTGTTCTATATAGTTGCTCCTGGAGGTCATGTGTCACCTGAGACTGAAAAAGTCTCTTCACCTGGGACATCCAGCTCATCGCACCTGGAAGAAGAGTGTATGAGGTGCAGGACATCTAATATGTTCATTTCTATATGTTATGTTGTTATGTAAAATAAATGCCTTTGACATCTAATTTAAATCAGATCACTTATTGTCACTGAAAATGAAGTTTATAAAGAGATCATGTATTGTGTGTGATGTTAACTATCATCTAGAAGTTGTGAGGTGTGAACAACCTTTCATTCATTCTTATTTCACACTGAGTCGAAACATATTTCTTAAGTCAAGGTACATTTTAATGTGACGACATAAAACGTATGGAAATATGTTAGGTGTTACACTGTGATAACAACTATCATTATATAGTAAACCAGCAGACATTAGCATGCCATTTCATCATGTGTTCATTTATTTTTAGAACCTGATGTTGCCAAAGAGACATAAATTCAATCAAGTGAGCATGAACATGTTCCCAGTCAAAGAGTAACACAGTCAATTCCTCCAGCAAGTAACACATACTCAGCAATAGCAGCTTCTGAAGAAAGAATTGTTGCTGCAGAAAATCGTCGCCATTCAGATATGATGTCAGTGCACAAAAGGATGATATCACAGCAGGAAATAATGATAGCTCAGCAGGAAAGGGCGATATCACTATTGTCACATCTCCAGAGAATCTTCATCCAAGTTCCTAAACAAATACAAAAATTAAACAGCACATTAGAAGCAGTAGTTGTTCAGCTAAGCCAAGCTAATCACTTGAGAATGACTGCAACAGCACAACAATTCAACTTTACCCCATCAGAGGATGGATCATTAAATGCTGCTCGTTTTTCATCCCAGCCATCTGATCTTCATTCCCCAGTTCGGGATGGTACCGGTACATTAGCTGCAAGTTCTGTGCATGTCCCTCTCAACATCCAACCACTGCCATCTGTTGAAAATCAGGAACTGACACCTACAAAGGAGGCACCAAAAAGAAAGTTACACAAACAATTACTACTAACCAGTTTTTGGAAACAAAGTAAAAAACAAAAACACGAAACGGAGCAAACATCAGTTGTGCACTGTGTACCAACTGGTTCACAACTGCATCTGCCCACAACCCCTGCCCGTGAAGTGTCACTGGCCAATCCCCCTGCCTGTGAAGTGTCACTGCCCAATCCCCCTGCCCGTGAAGTGTCACTGCCCAATCCCCCTGCCCCTGAAGTGTCACTGGCCAATCCCCCTGCCCCTGAAGTGTCACTGCACAATCTCCCTGCCCCTGAAGTTTCACTGGCCAATCCCCCTGCCTGTGAAGTGTCACTGCCCAATCCCCCTGCCCGTGAAGTGTCACTGCCCAATCCCCCTGCCCCCAAAGTGTCACTGCACAATCCCCCTGCCTGTGAAGTGCCACAGGCCAGTGAAACTGGTTCAGTTTTGGTTAAAGTCGTTGCCAAAGGGAAAAGGCAAAAACAACAGACAACAAGCAGGCCTGTGACTCGGTCTCAAAAGGGAAAAAACAATAAATTTTCACATTAAGTAAATCTGTATTTTGGCTTGTGATGTTTAATTGAGATTATCTAATGAATATTGTATGTATGATCAAGACCTGTTGTTTCCAAACATTCAAGTATGTCCTTGTACACGTGAAGGTTTGGAAATGTTCACAATCTGAATGAACGCATAATGTAAATAATATTTATGTATTAATCATCTGTTCAGTAATGGTCCAACATTACACAGTTGCAATGTTTACAGTAGCTGACATTCACTTAGCTGGTAAACATAGTATTTGTGTGTGTTTGGTAGGTAATTTAGGTAGTCATTGCATGTTAATATTATTCACATTCAAAATTAAGTAACTATCTATATAACTGCTTACATCTTACATTTCAGTTTAGAGCAGGATTAACTGTAAAATATTACTTACCTTCACCTTCCTTCAAGCTTCTTAATGTTGGCATGTCATCATGTATGAGTACAGGTTACAATAACATATCTGTGAATGTGTATTAATATATATGTAGTATCTATGGATATATGTACACACATATATATATATATATATATATATATATATATATATATATATATATATATATATATAAGCAATACGATATCGTTTGGAAACAAAATCAGCAGGCAACACCACCATGACAAAGGTCCCATTCGTGGACCGAAACGTTGGTTTTGTGTTTATTTTCAATACACTTGTTTGTTCAATTCTGGAGTGCTGCCTGCTGATTTAGTTTCCAAACGGTATCGTATTGCTTATTCTTCATTATAGGATCTGCACCCACACCAGTGACTATTATTACGGAGTGCTTTTTTTTTTTTTTTCTATGTTATATATATATAAATATAGATAGAGATATTTTTATGACAAGATACATATGATGCTTTCTTGTTATAACACAGTATTGTAATAAAACAGGCCTTGTGTTCGTGAGATATACATGTTCTGACACTTTTTAACAATTTGGCCCTAATATTATGAAGCACATAATTCACTCACCTAGATTAAACTTTTAAGATGTTTTATTCAAGGCCTACTTACTTGCATCAATAGGTTCAGTGTAGAACTATATTAAATATATATATTATCTTTTTTAACACTACAGGTCTTGCTGCCTCAGAAAAGGCCGTGTTTGCTGTTAACGACTAATTGGACACAGCTGACTCTAATAGGCCCTCAAACATACTCACCCTGTAATGTTTAAACCTTGAAATAAGTCTGAGCAATATAACAATCCCTGTTTACATATAAGGCCTTAAATACAGTAATATACACACACATACACACATATATTTAATTTTTGGTTTTAGAGACATATATATATATATTTTTAAATATAGATATTTATCTTTTGTACTGAGATATATATATATATATATATATATATATATATATATATATATAAACACAGATAGATAGAGACAAACAGTGTGAGCCAGACAGAGAGATAAACAGACAGAAAGAGACACACACATTGAAACATTGGAATGCAGACAGAGAGAAAAACATATCCAGGTGTGTGTGTCTCATTATAGCTCAGTGTAACCAGTATTTTCATTATGCTACCACTGTAGAATATTTCACCCACATTGTTTTTTAATTAAAATCATACACTTGTTTTGAGAATGTAGATTAAGGCAAAAACAATTTGACATTCACAGTGAAATGGCTATCTAAACCAAAAAATGTGTGCCAATTATTTCTACACATTAGAATTGGGGGGGTAAAAAGGAGTGTTACATTGAGCTTGTATTGTGACCTTGAAAAAAGCCACAATGATAACATTTAATTACTTTCAAATTCAGCCCAAAAAACGTAGCACTCAAGTTACACACTCATCATTTGAACATCAGCAATGGCAGAGCATTCAACATTTAGCAGCCATCCGCACAAATCTTACAAATTTATGATTGCCGAGGCCATACAATCAACTGAAGAAAAGAAAGCTAACGTTGGCCAAATCTATGACTTGATCAGAAGGAAATATCCATACTACAAAGAGGCATGTCGAGCTGCAAATTTTAAATCTTCTGTACGATTCACTTTAACAACAAATGATTGTTTTGAACGTGTCCATGATAACCTACATGAAAGATATGGATTTTGGCATATTGCCCCACAATTTAAAATTACCATGGAACATATCTTCTGATAAATAGCATATTTATTCCTAATAACAATAGCAATGGATCCGCAATGACTGTCCCGTCTGAAACGATACCTGCTGCAATAGCTGCACCCTCTATTCCTGAAGCCCAGATGCAAGATGAACATAACTGCTCAGATCTGTTTCCAAACCTTTTTGGACAATACCAATGTGAATGGGAAAACAACCACGTACCTCCGGACGTCTTGTTTGAAGAAGGCAGTGGCGATTCCTATGAGCGCCTCATGGAGATGTGTGTCATACAGGATTCAACGGTTGCCTAAACCATGGATGAAAATGCAGTGTCTTTCTGGAGCGAGCAGTTGCAGCCAAACCAAGTGTTACTTCTACAAGAATGGTAAATACAATAATCGTTATGCGTTGACTCACCGTGAAAAGTTCTACTTTTTGTATATCCACCATTTGTACGCCAAATGCGTGGATACAGCGTAAAATTGCAGACAGCCTAACATGTAGCGTGCACAAACACATTTTTTCCTAGTACAATATAATACATCAAGAAGCATTAGTACACATTGCTAACGGAATAAATATACCTAGTTTCCTATCTCTTAGAACATATCATTGCAACATGTTACCATAACTGTAACACACAAACCTCATTGTTTATCATGCAACATCTTAAAAAAGAGGGTCTGCCACATATGACGTGGGACCCTTGTCATGTCCCAAGGCGTCCTTAAAAAGGTTTACGGATGTAAGCCCCGCCCCCAAACGACGTGCGCGCATGAAAACGTATTGGCTGTGGGCGTTTGTTATTGTTCCGGTCAGTGCACTGTGTCATGCGCGCGCGTCTGTGTTTGTGGCCGTGCACAGCGCGGTAGGCCAATGTTAATTAAGTGGGAGGAGTGTTTGCGTGCACTTCACGTTGTCTTAACATGACGTCACACGTCTTTTATTCGCTCATTGGCTGATCGGCCGTTGGTTCCGTCCACACACGTCCGTTTAAAAAGTTTTTAGAAGTACGTGTGTAGAAGTAATTTAGTTTAGCGAAAATTGGATTTCTTAGAAATATGATATGCTTAATGCTAGTAACAACATGGAGGGAAAAGTATTCAATGCACAGCGTACACATTGTTTAGTGCATGCGCTAACACTTAGTCCACACAATCGTGAAGTGCGTGCACAAATTAAGATGTGCGCGCACATTATTATGTATACAGGCAACGGAAAGATCATATCCGTAGTTATGCCAGAAACGCCATTATAAAAAGGATACATAATTATGTTTAATTTTAACCTTGCCCTTTCAACATATACGTGAATTAAGCGTGGATATACACTATCATATAGAGATGTGTAACGCGTTGTCATGGCTAGACATATATAAATGTGCCATCTGTGACCATCATGTGTTTGCTGTATTTCATAGATGTTGCGGATGAATACATGGGATCAATGTATGATTTCAGAAGAGCCAATCGTTATATGAGATGATTGTGAGGAGGAGCGACCAACTAATTTACTACATATGCAACAATTTTTATAATGCTTGCTGCGCATATTAACAAACAATACAGAATGTGATCCGGTTATGCATATATTTCATAAACACTTAATTAACATAATGATGTTGCTAAACACTGCAGTTTTCAGATTTTATGTGTGTTCTTTATTTTGTAATAACATTATATGTCATGCTCTGTTAAATATAGAGCAACCATTCCCACTCTGCAAACACATTTGTGTACTATATTGTATAATGGGACGTATGACTGTAGAAAGTATGTTAATGGTACATAAAACCACGTAGCCATTATATGTGAAAGTACACAAGTTAAATTGGGATGTTTTTAAAATGTTTTTTTATTGCGAAAAAATTTTTTAGACCCAAGTTGTAGTGCTCACCTATAATGCATGATCTTATGAATATTAGGTACAGATCATGTAAACATGAAATTTTCTCTGTATATTTGATTTACAAAAGTAAATATAGTTTTGTGTGTTTAGTGAACGTTCAACACATACAGAGTAAAGTGAGTCTGATGATATAAACTAACATAATAATACTGATGGTATCATTTGACGTTGTTAAACATGCATCATACACAAATTGAGACACACACAAACAGTGGTGCTGAAAAGTGTTCCTATGCAAATGTCCACGTGATTGACGTTCATATGTTGACATTACTTGTAAATGATCATCATAATAATGATTAAGTTACGTGAATGACATTACAACTATATTAACAACATTGTCATTGGGTAAAATGAATTATGACAATTTACTAATAAATAGTTTAAATATTTTGCATGGTGTTAACATTTTGACACTTGTTACATGTAGGTCAAATCAACACACATGTGTGACTTATACATACACATGTGACAATGTAAAAATAAATGAGAAAATTAATTGATACAATAACTAATCACATACATTGCTAAGTACAAGATGTATCAAGCATTGGTGTGTTTACAGGCAATCATGCATGGAGTGTTATGATCACTCATGTGCATCTGTGGTTATTCACCTCCCATAATCAAAATTATAGCAGCATTATACCCTTTCTCTACACCCACCACTATATTACATTAATGGAATTTGTAAGGGTACATACATTAAATGTGATGTCATGTCACTAATTTTTTACAAATACTGTACAATGCACATGAACCATCAAGTGTAGCTAAAAGCATGTACATTATACAGAAACAACATGTTTGTAAAATCTCATTTTTTCAAATATGTTGGGATGATACATCCTATAAGTATACGTATATAGAGGTTGACACATCTTATGACAGGTGTGAGTTCATATACATACCATGAGCAGTCATTGAGGACATATACCTAATAAAAAAAAATATATATATATAAATATCAAACATTGTCATCACATCTTCATTAAGGTAAGCAACACACCAAAGTGTGTATTTGGTGTTACATATGAAACAACATGTATATTTGGTAACATATAATATGAAAAGCACACTGGTGTACACATCATAGTGATGCACATGTCACAGTGTAACAATAACATTGTATGTAACCATAGTGCAATAAGGAATGACTATAATGACACAGCAGAGAAGAGAAAGGTGTGCGACCCATATTCATCTGTTTCCTAAGAGAATGGTATTTGAAAAAATGTAGGTTTAATATAAAATAATGAATATATTAAAGTAGTAATATGAACATATATGTATTTACTTACATGAAAAAAAAGTATTTATGACATTCAGCCGTGTCTCTACACCACTGGCTGTTTGATCATTGTCAGCTGGGACATTTATGGGATGCTCCTCCTCCAAAGCCTGACCTACGTCTGTTTCTACATTATGTCTGAGTGCCACATTGTGCAAAATGCAACATGCAATGATAATATCAGATACTTTTTGAGGCTTATATTGAAGTGTCCCACCAGTTCGATCGAGACACCTAAATCTTGTCTTGAGAAGCCCAAATGTCCTCTCTATAACGGATCGCGTAGATATATGGGCAGCATTGTACCTCTCCTCTGCTTTAGTTTGAGGGTTTGGCACCGGGGTCAACAGCCACGGCCTAATTCCGTATCCTGAGACACCTATAATCAATGGAGCACACATAAGGTAACATTAGTGATAACATTATAAAATACAATAATTCCTAGAAAAAAAAGAGTTTTGTGTTACAACATCCAAATATGTACTCACCCACCAGCCAACCAGGTCCAAAATAGCCTTCTTCGAAAGCATGGAAGACTGATGAGTACCTCAGGATAGAGGAATCGTGACTGGAACCAGGAAATTTGGCTACCACATGCATAATCTTCATCGTGGCATCGCATACCACCTGTACATTCAGGGATGGTAGTGCTTACGGTTGCGGTAAGCATGCTCACTCTGACTAGGCGGAATCAAAGCAACATGGGTGCAATCGATTGCACCCAGCACACATGGTATCCCGGCTATGGCATAAAAGCCATTCCTGACTTCCTGCCACTCTGTCTGCTCTATAGAAAAATAAATATAATTCCTAGCACGTCTATTGAGTGCATATAGAAACTGGGTAAAGGCCCGCAAGAATGTAGATTGCGAGACCCCGCCCACTATGCCCACAGTTGTCTGGAATGACGCGGAAGCAAGATAATGTAATGAGCACAGCATTTTAACAAGCCCAGGGACTGCACGACCTCTGGCTGTCACAAAATCTAAATCTCCCCTTATCTCTTCATAAAGAGATAAGATTGCTGCTGAACTCAAACGATAGCGACTTACTATCTCCTCCTCACTCATTCCATCTAACAGGGTTCTCTCCCTGTACACACGAGGATGAGCCACAACTTCTCTCCTCTGTCTTCTCCTCTCATCTCCTGTCCCTCTCCCTGTCCCTGTCCTGTCCGCGTGCCTGTCCCTGTCACTGTCCCTGCCTCTGTCCCTCCCTTGCCCTATGTCATTTTCTTCATCAGCAATCCACTCGTGCAATAAAATGTTCCTACGTCTCCTAAACATGCGCATCATTTTGATGTCTGTAGCTGTGAATGAGCAGGTAATTGCCGTCCTTTAAATAGCTACTGTATGTGATGATGTCAGGTGAGTTGGTAAAGTGCTACGTGTTACATTAACATATCCAAGTACTTAGCTCCCAAGCTGTATCCATTTGATCTAACAAGTATTATTTCTGTGTATTCAGCAGCCAATCCTGATATTTCACAATGATGTAACGTGAAGCTTTGTACAAGCATTCATTGTAAAGTATTAGTGCAATGTGTAATGCATGTACCACTTCTGAACGCAACACTCAGTCATATAATTATGATAAAACCATGACATTGACGTAGAAAAAGTTCATTGCAACATGTCTAATTTGCCATATTAGTGTCACATGTTCACATCAATTAATTCTACTGTGCATATGCATACATTTATGTCATGAGGATAGTTGCTATTGAATCAGTTTGAAACGTGTAACAATGAGTAACTATTGTAGATGTGTATATAAGTTAGCATGAAGTGCTTGTAATGCAACGTTTACAATGTAAACATGCAATGTGATTGAGTGTCCAATAGCGGACGTCATCAAAAAAGGGAGGACACAAAGTACATGTAAACATGAGAAGAAAGATGTACATTAACGTTTGATGATGCGTTACACATTACAAGCATTCTGAAATGTATAGCAACCTGAATATATGGCGGATGTGTTAGATGTGTGACATGTGTAACATCATGTAATAAATTGTCGCACAGTTCAGTAACATGTGTGATATGATGTGAGCTTCTCCTTTAAGAGTTGAGTATAGGATTTTCCATTGACACATCATCACATGATGAGTAATGTGAGAGGCAAATAATGAGAACATATAAAAGTACAATGTTATGCAAATAATACACGTAAGGTGTGACACAATGCAGTGAATGCCCCCCACACTGTAATGCTAAACACATTTGTATTGTGAGCAATAGAATGTAAACAGTACTATAATGTTATACGTCCCCGCTCCATTGACTCCATTGATGTACAGATGATTTTTTTTTTCTAAGTGCCGTTCCGGCAACCTTAGCGATCGTTCTCTCCTCCAACTTGCCAACTTTAGTTGGCGGGACAAATTGCCGAAGAACTCTCAATTTTGTAGTGCCGATCAGCACCGATAAGCTGATTTTGCTACTTGAATACAGCCGATTTAAAAAAGTGGCGAAAGGTGCCGAAAAACGGCTTATCGGCAGGCGAACGGCGAAAAAAATGTATCGGGAGAGAAAAATGCCGATAAAAAATACTTATCGGCGCTTACTGAATCTCAAAGCCAAATTTGGCGGAATAATGGCGAAATAAGCATTATCGACGCTTACTGCTTCGAGCCCAAAATCTATCTTCCAAAAATAAGCCAATAAAATAATCTATAGCAACCAGCCTTTAACTAAACATTTGCAAAAATGAAATGTACATTAGCAACACATTTTTACACAAAGCAGCAAATTACAATAAAAAAAAACATCCAAACAAGGCAAGCCAACAAGTTTTTATTATACCTGTATGTATGTCCATCTATAGTTTACAGACATAAACACAGATGCAATAAAAGAGCATGAAAAACAATTGAATCACATTAAAAATCAACATACAATACAACCACTGATTTGTCCTGTACGTATGTATACCCCTAGTGACATACATACATTCAGGGCAAATAAATGGACATCAAACAAAAATGGCAAAAAACCTGTAAAATAAAAATAAGATACATTTTATTTTTTTACTTACCATTAGATGAACTAGTCACAGCAATCAAGGGGAACCGGAAGCACTGGAGCAGCTAATCCAACAACAGGAACCAGGTAACCATAAAATAAAAAAAACATTACAATCCACACGTGTCTGTATCTTCTTTTTTCTATTTGTAATCCAGAGTGGTCTTCTCCGTCTTCTTCTGTCTTCTTCTGGGGTCTTCTTATCTTCATGCGCCACACCCTTGTCTTCTTTCTTCATAGGAGGTTTTTCCTCCTCTGCGTCTAGCCTCAATATGAGACTACATAGGCTTTTATAGGTATATGACGTCACATTTTCGTCATATGGTTCTCACGGTTCTGATTGGGCCGTGAAAACCATGTGTTTTGGCCAACACAAAAAAAAATGATGACGTCATTTAAAGGCAATGATAGCACAGCCAATCAGAATGGCTGTGCTTCAATTGCCTTTAAGATGACGTCATGAAAAGAAAGATGGCCGGCCTCACATGGTACGGTAGCCAATCAGAGCGTGGGGAATACATCCCAACTCTGATTGGTTCAAGTACGATGTGACAGGCTTTCAATAACGTCACATTCGTTCTCCCCAAAGCCTTTTTCAGATGGTCTACTTGAGCCAATCAGAGTTGGGATGGAGTTCCCACGCTGTGATTGGCTACCATACCATGTGAGGACGGACATCTTTTTTTTCATGACGTCATCTTAAAGGTAATTATAGGTCTATAAAAGCCTATGTCGTCTCATTTTGAGGCTTGACGCCGAGGAGGAAAGACCTCCTATGAAAAAAGAAGACCAGGGCGTGGCACATGAAGATAAGAAGACCCCGGAAGAAGACAGAAGAAGGCAGAAGAATATGGAGAAGACCCCCACTACGGATTACAAATAGAAAAAAGAAGATAAAGACACTTGTGGATGGTAATGATTTTTTTATTTTATGGCTACCTGGTTCCTGTTGTTGGATTAGCTGCTCCAGTGCTTCCGGTTCCCCTTGATTGCTGTGACTGGTTCATCTAATGGTAAGTAATAAAATGTATTTTATTTTTATTGTACAGTTTTTTTGCCATTTTTTTCCTGACGTCCATTTTAATTTTATGTCCATTTATTTGCCCTGAATGTATGTATGTCACTATGGGTATACATACAGGACAAATCAGTGGTTGTATTGTATGTTGATTTTTAATGTGATTCAATTGTTTTTCATGCTCTTTTATTGCACCTGTATTTATGTCTGTAAACTATAGATGGACATACATACAGGTATAATAAAAACTTGTTGGCTTGCCTTGTTTGGATGTTTTTTGGAATTGCAATTTGCTGCTTTGTGTTATCATGTGTTTATAATGTACATGTCATTTTTACTAATGTTTAGTTAAAGGCTGGTTGCTATAGATTATTTTATTGGCTTATTTTTGGAAGATAGATTTATTTTGATGGTTACTTTGACATAGATTATTTTTCACAATGGTTTCTTTGTTGCATTTGAAGTGTGTAATTGATTTGTATTGTAATTGATTGGTGATTGGATTAATTGATGGTAAATTATTTGTGTTGATGCTTTGTTTTTCTTTAATGATTGTATTTGTATCTTGTTTGGATTAGTGTATTTGATTTGGAGCATTGTTTGACATAGTATATATGATGCAAAGATTAATTGTATCATGTACACATTGTCAAATTGAGTGTTTATATATTTGGATTTATTAGATATTGATTTTGCTTGGTGCTGTTTGATATTGGGAGCGATTTGTATTTGGCCATGTACAGTATTTATTTGTATATTGGTTAATCATTCATATACAGTATATATATACAGCATAACCCCGTTATAGCGTGACCCGTTAAAACGCGAATTCGGTTATAACGCGGTTTTCACGTGGCTCCCGTTTAAAAAAAAAAAAAATTAAAAAGTTATTTAAAATTTTTTTTTTTACATGTTTTTTGCACACTGCACACTGCACACTGCACACTGCCACACTACCACACTGCCAGCACACACTTTCACTGCACACACTCTCACTGCACACACTCTCACTGCACACACTGCACACACTCTCACTGCACACACTGCACACTGCACACACTCCCAGCACTCACTGCACACACTCCCAGCACTCACTGCACACTGCTCACAGCACACACTCTCACTGCACACTGCACACACTCTTACTGCACACACTGCACACTGCACACATTGCACACTGCTCACAGCACACACTCACTGCACACTGCTCATAGCAGACACTCACTGCACACTGCACACTGCACACACTCTCACTGCACACTCTCCCAGCACTCACTGCACACTGCTCACAGCACACACACTCACTGCACACTGCACACTGCTCACACTCCCAGCACTCACTGCACACACTCCCAGTACTCACTCTCACTGCACACTGCACACGCTCTCACTGCACACTCTCACAGCACACTCACAGCACACTCTCACAGCACACTCACAGCACACTCTCACAGCACTCACAGCACTCACAGCACACTCTCACAGCACACAGCACTCACAGCAGACTCACACAGCACTCACAGCACACTCTCACTGCACACTCACTGCACACTCTCACAGCACCCAGCACTCACAGCTCACTCTCACAGCACACAGCACTCACAGCACACTCTCACAGCACACAGCCCTCACAGCACACTCTCACAGCACTCACAGCACACTACACTGCATAGCACACCACACCTCCCACTCCACCTCCCTACCTTTGGTGTCAGCTGCTGAGTTCGGAGCGGAGCTGACATCAGGAGGAGGGGGGGGGGGTGGATGCCGGTAGGGGGGGTGAGTGAGAACAGACTGGGACTCGGAGGGCCGCGTGGGCCAGGCCCAAAACTGATTATGCCGCGGAGGTCCGGTAGGTGTGGGGGCCTCGGGGGGGGGGGAGGAAGTGGATGCCGGTGGAGGGGGATGAATTCCGGTGGTGGGAGTTAAGGAGCAGGTTGCGGCTGGACTCGGAGGGCCGTTGCTGGAGGACGTCTAGGGCTTCCAGCCACCTCTTCCTTCCTTCCTTCCCTCCTTACTCCCTCCCTCCCGATCAGGCGTGCAGTGGCCTTTTTTTTAAAAATTAGCGCGAACCCAGTTCTAGCGCGGTCGGATCGGGTGGCCCCCGGGTACCCCGCACTATAACGGGGTTTAGCTGTATATATATTAGAATATATATATTCTATATATAATATATATACACACATGATGAAGCAACTGTACAAATAAATGGGTGAAGGGTGGGTATCGGGTCAGGGTGGGTTAACCCCTTAATTACTGTAGCGGTTAAAAACCGCTAAGGTCATTAAGGGGTTAGGGGACATTAGTGTGGCACTTTTTCTTATTTTGTATATTTTTCAGTACTCCAGTGTATGGACGGGGAGGAAGATGCGGGTGGCCTTCATCGTGGGTGCCGGACAAGGGTGAGTACAAAATGTATTTAATGTATTTATTGTATTCATGTATATTTAGTGGGCAAATGCATTATTATCCATATGTGGATAATAATAATTTTGCACATTAATGTAGTGTATGTGTTAGGGGACGGGGGTATTTTTTTACAGTATTGTTTAATTTTTGGGGGCATACCATTGGTACCGCAGGCCCACGGACACCCCCAGATGCCCACGGGGACCCCCAGACACCCCCGTGGGGACCCCCGGACACCCCCGTGGGCCTGTTCTATGGATGGTGTGCCTGCAGAAAGTTAAGTCCAGCTTCTTCCCCGCCTGCCTTTTGCTGGCGCGTTTGTTTGGCGCGTTTTTTAAGGCTGATTCACTTAGCGCTGCTTAGTGAATCGGTAGTACTGGCAAAAATCAGCGCAATAGGCTGATCGTGCGCATTTTGCGACCGAGGGCAAAAAAAATACCTTTTAAGACCGATAAAGCGCAGTTATCACTGCTTAGTGAATCTCACTGCAGCCTTATCGAGCTTAAAGGGCACTTTGTGCTCTTAAAGCCACTTAACGGAGC